>NW_018403513.1:375652-409858 GCF_002113885.1 Mizuhopecten yessoensis | reverse complement strand
CAGGGGCGTAACAAACGGGTTTTCAATGTGTAAGCCCAACGATGAAGTGTGCTGCCGAAGGCAGCACCCCGAAGCGCGTAGCGCGAGGAGGGGGAGGGTATGGGAGGGGGTTTTCCGCCTCCCATTGGTGGGGGTCTTGGGGGTCTCCCCCAGGAGAATTTTGTTTTCTAGAACACATGAGACGCGTTCTCCCTTGTTCTGGCGTCAGTTTTAATGGCCATTTTAAAGCAAGAAAATATCATTTTCCCCTATTATTTTACAAATATTTTGCTTCTTTTTGGGTACGAAGGGATTGGTACTCATCTACGCCAGTTCTATTATGGTGTTCGGTAACATTATTCCACGGAAAAGAAAAATCTAAAATTATGTGGATTTTGGGATACTTGTTGTAAGAGTGTGACGTTTCTCCTCGCGACTGTGACTCCGGTTGCGCAGAGATATGAGACTTGTATCACAAGCTAGCACTAGGAATAGTTTAACGTTATGTACATAAGAACCGATATACTGGTTACCATGCCGAACGAATATGCTACCCTCAGTGCTACATTTGTTAGAGACTTTGATTGCAACGAAGCATTTTAGTTGGCGGTCTTTATAGCAGATACAAAACATCTGTCATTGCTTTTTAATATTTTATATCATATAGTCTATGTTGCGTTTATTTTATTTTTATTTTGTCAAAAATGATGTGTAAGCCCGGGCTTTTTTGCTACATAGGTTGTTACGCGCCTGAATTTATTATCAACATAACCGCTACTAGTGTAGTTCGTTGTTCCATAAAACACAGTTTAATCGGATCTATTATATTTAAATGTGCTTCGTCAAAGAGTCCCCTTTTAAACTGAAAATGTCCTGACAATACCGTTTTTTTCCGACTGATAAAAGGCCTCCGCCCGAATGTACAATCTACAACGTACAGAAGCGGAAGCAAAATACAATGTCGAGCAGAATCCATGCAGATGTTGTTTTTATAAATTATTGACAAACATTTCTTTCGAAACAAAGTCCGATGACGAGTGCATTAAATGATGAGCCTTTTAAGCAGTTGTTTGCAATGCTCTTGTGGAACCAATGGACTGTATTATCACCTTAGTATCAATATTTTCAACGACAAAAAGCTTTTAATAAACACCATGCTAGATCACCAAGTAAACGGATACCTGTTCGTTTTATGCAATATTTGTATAACTTAACACGTCCATAAAAGATGTCAAATATCCTTTTATTTGAATCAACATCATCAAGGCCTTTATGAAGTATCTGGAATCATGATGCGTTTCTGTAAACAATGAGACAACAGGTATAATTGAATGTAATGGAAATGTATGCTCTGAAATTTCCTTTTTTCTAAAACGCAATTTTTTTGCTATCTGCTTTACAAAAAAAGTTAAACAATTACAAGTCTCCGATTCTGAGTTTTTTAATGGTTTCTCGTATTTTTGAAAATGAATTTTTGTCCGTATTATCTTCAGAAGTAGAGTTTCAGCCTTTAACATCATCCACAATGCAAACGTAAGTATAGTTTACAGCAGGTGTAAGTAAGTAATTTGGTTTATTAGCAAATGACTCATAGGGTGAGTAAAGAGATGATTTCCAGAAGAAAATAAACTGTTCAAAGAAGGGCGTTTTTTCCGTCATCAAAAAAGTTAATCTGACACTTAACCCATAAAAAACGTTGCCTAAATGTGGATATAATGCTTAATATACTAGCGGGAAAAAAAGAAACTGTGCGTACATAAAAAATTAAAATATCCAATTTTTTCTTTTTTTTTTTACATGAAACTTTATACAAATATCATGCACTAACTCTTTAACAACCTTCAAGCGTGAATGTGCTTTTTTTCATGTTCGTTCTTTTGTACGTCCCCAATTTCGTATTTTCGGTGATGTAGCTAGTCAGTGTGAGAACCTTTACCGACTTTGTTACTGTTGTGTAAATCTTTACATCCAACGCAAACCGGAAAAAAATCTGGTAAACGTTTTTGGTAAGATTTCCCTAGACCGAGTAAAAATGTCCGCAAACAAGCGGTTGAAATGAAGCACGCTGATGTCGCCTAGAAATGCTGTTGCTTTAGGCTTTGTTGTGCATCGGAACACTATTCATAACTATGAAGACGTTTCCAACAGTCTGGTTATACTAGGAACCGCCCCAGATCAGGACGTCCGCGTGTGATATTATTACGTCAGGACAATTACATCCAGGTTGCAAATTTGTATAACCGCTTCCAAACTGCAGCTTTGACGGGCAAGAATCAATCCTGAACTACAGAGAATTTGTCTGAGAAACTGCCTGCTTGAACGAATCGTTTGTCCTGCGTCGATGGCATCGTGTTACAAATCTTGCATGGTGCAGTAGAAATTTCCGCTTTGTTAGACGGGATTGAAAGCTTATTCAGACGACGAGTCTCAAACCCACTAGATCAGTAGTGACGGCCGCTCAATAGTGTAACGTCGCAATGTCCGGACAGTTGTGTCGTGGAACGTCATTCCCTTGTTGGAGGTTGTGTGATGGTCTGGGGCGGCATAACGAATACCAGACCATACCAGCCCAACCACCTCTGTTGGACATTGACAGAAAGGATTTGGCGTGCATGCTACAACAAAAAGATTCTGTAAATCTCAAGTCATACCGCTCGTGCAACAATCACGCTACGCTGCAACGTTGTGAGATTTCCTGACGCAGCAGAATGTGGATGCGTTGCCATGGCCCGTAGAATCACATGACCTTCCGCCAAGGTATGCCCATCGAGATGCAACGTCGTCTATGACAACTGCCAAATCATTCTGTGACATTGGTTACGCTTCCTCGTGCGTTAGTTCGAATCTGGAAAGGCATTTCACGATCTGTTTTGGCTGCTTGATCTGTTGTCATCCTAGTATTTACTCTGCATTCATCATTTCTATTGTTAGACCATGCATGCTTTTCTGTAGCTATTGTTTGTCGTGTCCACAATCCCTGTTGCCAGTCTTGTTCCCAACAATTTCGTTGCCCGCCATTCTTTTTGTCTGTTGTCCAACAATCTCTTTGTCTGATCACTGTCATCAATTTTAATCGTGCATACGTTGTCACGTATCACATCATCGTCCTTTTCTAATGGTCCAGTTTGTAACATGTAGAACATGAGGAGCAGGTGGAAACATACTCGTTGATCAACACCGAAGGACTGCAACAGCGTGAAGTACATTGATACTGATGAAAGTATATGTCTAGTCGTATTGTTTGCCATCTTTGGGATACCCACAGAGGTATATATCTATGATTGTGGTACTTTCCCAATCATATCTTGTTCCTCGTTTGTTTTCCTTTTTTTCCTTTCATTATTGTGTTTCGTTCACGGGATTTGTTTCTTGGGTTTACTTTGATATTTATCGTAACGTCATTTATCAATGATATAAGGTACTAAACCATTTTTATAATCTCTACCTTCGTTATTCCAGAGCATTTTCTAAATAAAAGGATGTTCCGACCATCCGGTCCTATTGACCACTGAACTAGATTACAATCCATGCTGAAGAAATCTTACGCCATCATTGACGGGATTCCAACTAGGACATTTCTGTCTACTGTATATCAGATCTTTGAACTACATGTGTTCTTTTAGGACAGTGATTCCTTACTCTGCTGGAGGACTATCAGTCCTCGAGGTTGGTCGTGTCCTTGTAGCGATAATTAATCTTGCACGGTTTAAATGAATTACTAGATTAAGAATTATCTATATAAAACAAAAGTTGTGAAGGTATAACGTTAAAAAGGATTTAATAAGCACCTTCCCAATTTAGCTGTGTTCTACGTATGTTTCAGAGCCCTTCCGACATGGTTTTCCATTCTTTAGACATTTAGTATCACTGACACGTCCTAAAGGACGAAAATGGCCATTCGATCCAGTAAAATAATACTTTGTATGGCTTTCTGCACCGACAATTAATTTTTTAAAAAGGCTTCATTATACCTTATTTCTAGTAGTTTTAATTCTTGGATTTGATGGGAGACAAGACTGGTGCCGCATATCTAACAAGAATTACTGTATATCTTTCTGGACCAACCTGGGTTTTTTTCATCCACTTGTTGAGGTCGATCATGTATGCCTTGAGTTTCGATGTCTCCTTGCGAGGGTCATAGTGTCTCTATTCCGTTTACATGTCTACTTGCAATAAATTCTTTTTTAAGTCATAGAGGCTGATAATGTCTTCCTTGTAGTCTCATTTCGATCACTTCTTGTTATTGTCACTGCATTTCATCATGCCTCTCTTTCCTGTTGCTGTCTCCTTGCCATAATTTTTGTTACTTTCAGTGAGGTTCATATTGTCTCTATTTTGTTTTGGTTATTGTAAAATAGGGTGAAAATATTATTTTCGTTTTGATGTCTTGCAATCATTTTATGTAGCCCGAGTTTCATCTGGCCCTGACACCAGACTTATGACATTTCGACAGATAGATGTCTGAAATGTATCTGTCAAAATGTCTAAGTCTGGTGTCAGGGCCAGAGGAAACTCAGGCTACATTTCATGTAAATGTTTACAGGTTCATGTATTACTTTCATTCTGAACAATTCTTGTTTTTTTGTAATTTCGTGTCTTTTTTTATTTCTTAATTTGTCCTTTTGTGTTTATGCTATGGAATGTTTATCAACATCTAATTTGAAGTCACAGCGAGTAACGCCACCATAATTAAACAAAATAGTGTATCGAATTGCACTTTTTATTTTCTCTTTACATGTCTAGAAAATATATGACATAAGTATCTAAAACCCATACCCTTCTTTTTAACACTTCCATGGTGGCCTGCTTTGTAAGCTGCCCTTACATGTCAATCCTTCAGGTGAATTTGAGATCAGATACCTGTTTAGGACTCCTAAATGAGATCCCTTATGAAGTTTTAATTTGATAACCACTGGATGTTCACGATTTAAGAGTGGATAACGGTCAAAACAGAGGTAGCCATGTATACCACAACCTTCATTTTGTGTCCAAAGCATCTTGTTTTGTCAAAACCATGTCCATCATACAAAGGAACATAATGATAAATTAAGATCTCTGGATCCATGTTGGAAAGTTACAACATCTGTAAGAGGACAGATCAGTCCATTCAATTAAGATTCCTAGTTTAATTGTTACAATGTCAATGATGATGGTCATTCTCCCCCATTTTCAGAAATATCCTCTTTCACATCTATCACTTCGTCTTTAACATTGATGTCCATTTTATTATCTGCGCAGTCCTTTGTGTTTCCTGTGGCTTTGTTCTCCTCCTGATCACTACAATCCTCTGGATCACTGGGAGCATCAAACTCCTTCAAATCGCTAATCACAGATTCTGCCATTTTCCGACGTTCTCGCTCTTCTGCATGTTCTTTGACTGTGAAAGTGACAAAAAACACTCTGAGGAATGGATATTCTTTCAAAAAATTCTTTTTTATGCAACCTATAAAAATTATTTAATTTAACTAAAATTATTCTTAATACTATATTTTGATGACTGAAATCTATTGCTTATATGTAACCTAGCTACTGCATATACAAACTAGAAAACGTTTGTAAAACATTAATGACTCTTTGCACCTAAAGTTGGTAAATTGATGAAAATGATTCTGTTGAAAAAATACCAAAAGTGCACCTACATATAGCAACAGCGACCTTCGCAATGACTTCAAGACCCTGAATAACGAAGTCACTTAAGAATCTCATACTTGACCTTTGTATTAACTTTACTGAAAATCTGTTAAGATATATATTTGGTAGAGTATAGCTGTGACAAAGAATCGTAAGGCGACGGGGCCTGGAATAGGATGGATACAGGTAAAACTATTTCTCCCCATCACTACGGGGGAAGGAGGGGTATAGAAACAATTTTTTAACTGAGTCGTTTTTAAATAGTTACCTAGGTCCTCCAGCTCCAGTCCAAATAGACGGAGATAGTGAGTCCGCTCATGCTTGCCAACAAATGGCCGTGTAGATGTCTTTCCTTTCCATCCACACACAATTATATCACAGGCTGGTGCAGCATCACTGTAACAGATCAGAGGTCAACACTACAGCTACTACTTCATAATACTGTAAGTATGATCCCCATTTTAGTGCAATTTTATACAACTATATATGTATTTTATTGACCAGATCTTGGGTAAAGTGGTTACAGTGAAAGTGAATATTGTTCTTGATTTAAATAGGTTTAGATACTAACTCTTCTTTATTGAAAAGCTCATTTATTTTTAATTCATAGGAATTCATAATACCTGTTAGTTGGGCAGTACTTGAAGACAGAACTTCCTGGGCCTGAAATGGAAGAGGAGACCATATGGTAAAGGTAAAGACGGTCACAAACACAGAAAGTAAATGTAAGCCGAGATAGAAATATTATTTTGCTCCTCCTTTCAGTGTATATTATGTTTCTACTATACATATTTATCAGTTTCCTTTGTTAATGAAATATTAGTCTCATCCCCTGCAGCTTTGGGGTTAAAAAAAGAATAGACAGGCTGTTTACAGCTGCAAGTCCGCATGAGACAACTAATATTGCAGAATTATAGAGGTTTATTCCATGTTCTCGTCAGAGTACATTGTATAAGACCAAAATTAAAGTGAATTATGCAATCGTCACAACTGCTGTCATCTGGATGCAGTGCTAGCAATCAAGTAGCTCCAAATATGACATTTTTAATACACTATACCATACCCTTGCTGTGCTTTACTTACAGGTATATGTGTATGTGCTTATAGACTTGATATTCAACAAGGCAAAGTATGCTGGGTAATCAATAATCCCAACTGGCAACATTTAACCCTTTCACCACTGCAGACCTTAATGGACTCAACCAGATCAATGCATGTTAAAGTTTACTTAAGTTACATAGGGGTGAAAGGGTTAAATTAGATTGAAATGGTACTGTTTGTGTTCACTTTCATATCCATAGATAACTTCAAGTGTCTCCAGCATCTCTTATACAATTCTAAAATATGAAGTACATGCTGGAAGGTAAACAAATGACAACATTTAGCCATTGTACTTGTTGGTGAAATGATATAACAGCATGCTATAACCCACTCACTGATTTTGTTGAACTGCTCCTTTGCATCATCTGTGAAACGCTCAAAGTAAGGGTTGTCCTGTGACAACAACGTAAGCATGTCGTCACGTCCAAAGTGGAGCGTCCGTCCCATTATCATATTGTGTAAGGCTCCCAGGCCCTGTAATACATTCCATATAAAACAGTAAGGATAAAATCAGATATATTCAAAAGATAAGAATCAGGAAATAAATAAATTTGATTGAGCTTCACTTTTAGTAGTTAAATATAAATAAAATGTTGTTGTATGATTCTGACTTGGGGCTATTATGAACATGGACATATTGGGAGATAAGAAGGCTCTTTCATTAATGACAGGTGTAAGGGTTTAAAATAATTGTTGGAACATGTAAGTAGCTGTCAAGGCGAAACAAACTTATAATACAATACACCCTTTAATAATTCTGTTAGGAAACTTTTGGTTTGTTTGTGTTTTACGTCCTAACAACAGATATTTAAGGACGCGCCAGGTTTTGGTGGTGGAGGAAAGCCGCCAGGTTTTGGTGGTGGAGGAAAGCTTGAGTTCCCAGAGAAAAACCAATGACCTACTGCCCCACATATGTCTTGAACCTGTGACCCAGTTGTGGAGGGCTAGTGGTAGCAGAATGTCAGACACCTTAACCACTTGGCCACTGTGACCTTTGTTAGGAAACAAAAGGGGGAGGGGGGAGTTGGTTCAAGTTTGTAAATTGTGAAAATGATTACAGTGTTACTGGAGCAGGATGTCACCTCTACATATTATACCGAAAAACATATTATTCGTAAAAAAAACTTCCCTGAAGTCACATTTTACCTGCCTGTCTTATCACAATTTTAAATATTCCTTATGATTTACCTGCCTGTCTTATCACAATTTTAAATATTCCTTGTGAGCTAAATTATTAAAGGAGATATCACATGTCTCAAGCATTAAGAACAGCATCACAAGACTGAATGGGTGGGTAGAGTGGCGCAGTGGATAGCCCACTTGCCTTTCACCAAGGCGGCCAGGGTTTGATTCCCCAATCGGAAGTGAAAAGGTATGGGGTCACCCGCCCGACCATCTGGGTTTTCTCCAGGTACTCCGGTTTCCTCTCACAGTAGGACCCTCCCCCCTTTTACAAGACTGAATATTTCAATAATTTTAGACTGCAAACACTTGTGTTAATAGATGGTGATTGTATGTTTTGACAGTAAATGGAAATGTGAGAGGCCAACTTACCTCCTGGTTCAATCTGAAGTCACATTCTGGGACTATAGGAGATGGACTCCGCCCAAAAGCTTTTACACCTGTATTGACAAACTGTGAAAAAAACACTTATTTATAATCTGCACCTTACAACACTCAAAATATTTAATAATGGTATTTATTTTTCATTATTAGACTAACATTTTTAATATCTTGGATAACAATGTAGTTAGCATAAATTGAAATTCACACTGTTTATCATATAATACAAATATTTTCCACTGAGTTGTTTCAAAGATGATTGAGACAAAAGCAAACCTAACAACATTCAATAGAAAACAATTTCTTAGATTCAGTTACAAAAACAACTTATAATCATAATCATTACTATCTTACCTTAACTCTGCTGCAGTTCCTCTGAACCAGGTTACGTACAGGTTTAGAAACATAGTACAGTGAGCGAATCCTCCCGGAGTCTGTACGGTATAATATCTGGTCCGCTGTTAGCTTCTCAGACAAACTGTAGAACTCTCTACAAATTAGGTTTAGAAAATTTTAAATCAAGATTGAAATCAAACTGATTTTAACATGATAAAAAGCCATTCTGTAAAATTCTTACATATTTGAGATATTCATTTGAAGGAGGGAAAGTTGATAACCAATGTAAAAAGCTTGAGAAACATTCTCAGGTATATTCAAATAAAAGTGATGTGTGTTATTGTTCGATTTTCAAACTTTGATCCTTATTCTCAAAAATTTGTTTGAAGCACTTTAAAAATAGGTATTCCCAAAAGTAATTAAGTCCATATGATATTTCCTAAAAAAAAAGTAGTATTCAAAAGTGTTAATGAGGTGGAGAACTGAGTAATATGGTATCTATCAATAGGGTCCTGTATTAACTTTGACCTTGATAATGGTGAAGTTAACTCAAAACATAGCACTAGAGGGCGAAGTGTGATACCAACCTGATAGGTGTAAATAGCGGGTCTTCCTTCTCCAGGAACAGGAACGGATCTTCTTTATATCCCTGCATGCGTTTGTTATGTTTGCCATCAAACGCCCTTAGAAATGATCAACATCATGTTAAACAGAACAAACACGGTAAATGTTATACAGGATGTGTTATTTTGTTATGTTAGAGGTGACTTAATCACTGTAATATTTTACCATCACCTATTTTCACACCAGTACTCTAGGAGGGAACTACAAGACTAAACCATGCATGTCTGTTCATCATTTAACTGTCCATCTATCATTCCATCTCTACGTTCTGTCACACTATGCATGGGTATATCTTCTGTACCATATCTAATTTGGTACCTTTTAGAAGAGCAGAGTCTCACATACTAAAAGAAGGTCACTGTGACCTGTATATCAAACTTTGTCTTCTGTCATTGAAAGACTTTGCCTTTTCCACATTATAACTATAGATACTCCAATGGGCCTGCATTGCTCACCTGGTATAAAACTCACACTTGTAACCTTAAAAGTGATCTAAAATAAAGCTACAGGCAAAATATCAGTATTTATGATTAAAATTCGTTCAAAAGACCGTTATTTTTTTTTAAAACCCTGTGAATGAAAGTCGAACAAAGTCATTATGTTGAACACATTGTATAGCCTTTCATCTCAGGATGCAACTTGCAAAGTATAAACATCCTGGGACCCATGGTTATTCATAAGAGGTTGTTTAAAGATTTTAAACAAATTTGACCCCTGTGACCTTGAATATAAGTCAAAGTCATTCACTTTAACAAACATAGTAGTCCTTGATCCCAGCATATGCTACTAACTAAATATCAACATCCTGAGCCTTTTGGTTATTCAGAACAAGTTGTTGAAATATTTTAAACATATTTGCTCCTTGTGACCTTGAATATGATTCAAGGTCATACATTTAAACAAACTTGGTAGCCCTTGATCCTAGTATGCTACTGACTAAATATCATCACCCAGGGCATTTTGGTTATTCAGAAGAAGTTGTTTAAAGTTTTTAACATATTTGACCCCTGTGACCTTGAATATGGGTGAAGGTCATTTATTTGAACAAACTTTGTAGCCCTTTATCTCAGCATGCTACTGGCCAAATATCATTACCCTGGGCATTTTGGTTATTGAGAAGAAGTTGTTTAAAGTTTTTAACATATTTGACCCCTGTGACCTTGAAAATAGATGAAGGTCATTTATTTGAACAAACTTGGTAGCCCTTCATCCCAGTTTGCTTCTGGCCAAATATCATCACCCTAGGCCTTTCGGTTATTAAGAAGAAGTCGTTTAAGTAAAATATTGACGCCGGACGACGGATGCCGCACCACGGCATAAGCTCACTTGGCACTTTGTGCCAGGTGAGCTTAAAATGCACTAGCCCGACGCCCTGAGCTACCGGATTTTCAGCTTGGGCTAGTGAAATTTAGAGGCTTACTAGCCTGGGGCTAGTGACTTTTTTAGAATGTCAAGCAAACAAAAATGCTTCTGTTCTATTCTATCATCATCAGGGTACTCATTTTAAATTTTAAACCTGTGAATTCCAGGTAATTTCACTACAATTTCTATAAGAACACATGGAGCCATTCACACGGTATTGATGATGTAAGACGTTCTGTTGCCTTTCACATGTGTTATGTGTCGTAGTAGGCACTGCTAACAACTTAAATAGCATTGAAAGTCTATACTAACCAACAAATTGGCCCTCTTTGTTGCAAATCATTCTCTTTTATTTGACTTAAGCATGTGGGGTACAGAAATAAAGTTCATCTCTCCAAAAGTCGACAAGTCCACCAGGTTTGTTTATGATGCTTTATTTCTTATAATGAAATTGGAATCCTGACAGATTTTCAGGAAGTCAAAAAAAATTTTTTTTTTTTTTTTGTGGGGAGGGGGATCAAGTTTCAATTACTTTTAGCCATTTAGCTATTAAATAGTAATATAAAATTACTTTTATTTTTTTGAATGAAAACATATCCACCTGTGAATGAGATATAGATCATGTGATCATGTTGTAAGCTTGATCGATTTTGTATTTGTCGGGCTAGCAGAATTTTATTTTGGGCTAGTGGATTATTAGTGTCTACTAACCCTGGGCTAGTATCCTCAAAATTATTTTTTACACCCATGACAGGTCTTGTTTTTGGAAGTGTCACATACTAAAAGTAGGTCACAATGACTATCAATCTATATCACAGTAAAAGGCTTGTCTGGCATAAGACTTCTTTAATATGCCAAGTATGAGCACTAGATTTTGTAGACAGACACATGTCACCAGTGGTATACATGTATCACTGTCACCTACACCTTCCCTTTCGACCAATATTACAGTTTGTTGACAGCATACCTAACTAACATCTGTCTAGAACTCGTAGGACCACCAAAACTGCTGCATGCTTAAAATAGTAATTTTTGCCCTAGAACTCTTCATTTAGTAATATACTATTTTACAAGATTGGGCTTTCAAATATTCCATACTTCTATTCATTTTCAAGTGGCATTTATACTACCATGAACAGGGGGGGTACAGATTCAGCCTACTTATCATCTGGGTGTAGACTATCAGCTTTCCTCTTCTCTCCCTGTGTTCCTGTGCCAGGTGCTACATCTCCAGTGTCTGCTTTCTCTGTGTTGGGGACTGTGTCGTTGTCTGTGCCATCTCCAGTGTCCATATCTGTTTTCTGAGCTGAAGGTTCTGCACCGGTCTGTTCCATGCATATGTCTCCTCCTACAGACTCTGACTTACTGTCTGTACTGGAAGATTCTATTTATGAAAAAATACTCAATAGTTTATAATCAATTTAAATGGAAAGCTTCTGGTAGATCGTTTCACTTTTACCTGTATGTTTTGACTAATTACTGACCCTGATATTTTCATCTGTTGTTGTTGACTGATCACCTGCTGCTTTTGACCGATTGTTGACCCCTATTTTTTTACCTGTTGTTTTTTGACCTATTGTTGACCCCGATATTTTTACCTGTTGGTTTTTGACTGATTGCTGACCCTGATATTTTGACCTGTTGTTGGTGATGATTGGTTGGACATGATTTTTTTATCTCTTCATTTGACTGGTTAGTTGAACCTAGAGCTTTTTTTCTGATGGACTTGAATTATCAGTTGACACTGAAGTTTTTGTTTTTGCTTTGACTGACTGACTGACCTGTATCTTCACTTTATTGAATTGTTTGAACTTTGTGATTTACGTATTGCTTTGACCGAATGCTGGGTTAGCTCTGACCTTTATATCTGTCCAAGTTGAAGGCTTGGTTAAGTTGATTTGAATTGTATGCTTGTTGTTCAGGCAGCCAGGTAAACATGATGACTTTTCCTCTTAACTTGATAACTTCATAGTATCTAATTATAGAATAGGATGTTTGGTAGGACCTGTTTTCACCCATTGATCAAGTTGCTGGGTTAAACTTGCTTTTTATACCTTTAGATGTCAACTGACTGTAAAGCCCTTTTTTAATTATTTATTTTAATGAAACTAATGACTTTTCACCCTTTCAGGCTGTAACTCTTAGCAACTTGATGACATCACATGTATTCTTTATTGTTCTAGTCACATGACCTTTACTGTCATTGTACCATATTTGCAAACATGTATCTGTGCTCTGAAGACGGCCTCCCTTTGGCCAAAACATGTCGCATGTAGGATATAACTCAAACATTACATTTTGTACCGGATTCAGTGGTGTTGTTGCTCATCATTTCTATTTTCTTTTGCTCTGCTTTCCCTGATGAGCACTGTTGAATACCATTAAGGTATCCACCCCAGGATCCCCACTGCCACTATGGATCTGACTTCCTTGCAGGGACGTTGGGTCTCCACCCCCCTGTTGTTTTTAATAAAACTGTTTGGGATTTACACCAGGAATATTTACCTGTGTCCTTTGGTGGTGGCTGCCAGGGAAGGTGTGTCTTTTTCGTGAGGACCGCTATAAAGAATCCTCCAGTATCCTGGTGATGGGGAAGGACACGAACACTGAAAAGGATCAAACACACTGAGATATACTGGGACTGCTCAAGTCCATAGGAGTACAACATTTAAACCTGGAGAAAAATATTCTGCTATTGAAAATCATTGAACACCTATTAACAGCTTTGGTCACTTAAGGACGTGCCAGGTTTTGGTGCTTGAGGAAAGCCAATTTTCCTGGAGAAAAGCCACCGACCTATGACCTGTACCTGGCGACTGCCCCACGGAGGTCTCGAACCAGCGACCCAGTGGTGAAGGACTAGTGGTAGCAGAATGTCAGACGCCTTAACCACTTGGCCACCGCAGCCAAATACAAGTACCTCACAAATGTTCTGTGCATTTTACACAAAAGTCATGCATATTTTACTCTCTAGCTGAAAACTGTATTGAAAGTTGTTCTTGATTCCTTTTTATATGAAATGGATAAGATTATTAATAAGAAACATGAATGAAATGTATTGAAACACAGAGTTGTCTAACAAACTGTTCTCAGTACTATATAATGAATTATTTTATCACAGATATCATAAGCATAATAAAAAACCTCCAATTTTTTTCTGGATATAAGTACTTAAACCTTTATACCTTCAATAACAAAACAACTGTACAGTGTACCATTGATAGCATATTTGAAGTTTGATTTTAACAATCTTTACAGTTTTTCTACATATCCATGTATGTGAATTTTTATTTACCAGCGGTCCAGATGTAAGGCCTTGGCAACATCTGCAGGGGGACAGAAAAATGTAGGGTTCATGTTATTGACCTTGTCCTCCTTGGCAGCCTCATAAGTCTCGTACCACTGACCTTGATCCAAACCGCCAAAAAACAGCTGTCAACATAAAACATAGAGTGTAAAGTTAGTGAAGTGTTCGAAGGAGTAAAAATTTATTATTTGCTGCACACCAGGAAATTTTCCCCGCAGTTTAACTTTCACAATTTTTACTTAAAGGGTGAATTACCATTGCATCTAACATTAGTTGTCAACATACTTTACATGGCTATTCAATTATCAAGAGCAAAATGAACACTGCACAAAAATGAATCTACCAGTAAAGTGTCATAAGAACTTGCATTGCAATAATGGATGTACTTCTGAAAATATTAAAAAAAAAAAGATTGACAGCGGACGTACTTCAATCTAGATAATTCACTACCTCTAATATCTGTTAACTCTATGACCCCTTACCTTCCAGGACGTTAGACCACGGACATACTTCAGTCCAGGTAACTCACTGCTGACATCCACCATCTCCACACTACCTGTTTACCAGCATAACATCAAACAGAAATAATTTTACATTTGTATAATGAAATCTTACAGGACAAATGAACACAGGAAATCTTACATGACAAATGAAGATATTAAACATGTCAACGAAAATGACAAAATTTTCTGTTTCCCAATTCAAACATACCTGTAAACCTTAGAAACACAAACCAAATCCAGACAGGTTTTCTCCAATAAAAGTAAACCAACCTACCTTTACATTGGTCCAGCATTGCGGCTATGACAGCCTCATCCTCCACTGGGTTAAAGGAACATGTGGAATATACAAGTCGCCCACCCACTTCTAACAACTCTAGGCCTCGCCGCAGGATCTTTGTCTGTTGTCTGTGGCCAAAATAACACCAAGAATTACCTCTAGTGGTCGACTGATTAATCACCTTAGCTAAGTTTTGGTTGGTAAGGCCAACTTTCAAATAAATTCATCTTGTCAGGTATTTATTTTGAGTCACTTCTCGAGGGAAAATTCTGTATAAGCATCAATGGTTTTTCTCTGTAAATAGGAGTATATTTGCAAGGCTTTCTGAATGTCAGACAGGCATGAGTACAGTAGATATTGACTTAACATCAAACTGAGGAAGGATTGAAGTCTCGTGTTATGACAACCATCTCAAATATTCTTCTTATGAAGAAGACAAATAGAATCTTTCAGCCCTTTGGAGTGAGATTGGGGAATCTCAACCCTAGGGGAAAAAATCTAAAGTTGTCAAACACAAGGCTTTGCCGAGTGTTTGGTAACTCAAGAACCTTTTCCCGTGGGTTGGGATTCCAAATCTCACCTCAAGGAGGTGAATGATTCTTTTTCAGTTTATACCCTGTTCACCCTATCCTATAAATAACGCAATGTTAATCACAGGCTAAAAGTGTTGTGGACGTGACGCTGATGTACTGTTGATGTGATGTCATTGTATTGTGATGTGACGTCATACAATTATCATTAATAGGGGCAATCCCCTCAACCCTAGAGTGAAACAAGGATATCTCGCACCAGGAAAAGTGTGGATTCACCTATCCAGGGTAAAAGAATAATAGAATCTCTCACCCCCTTGGGGGTGAGATTGAGGAATCCCAACTTGAGGGGGAAGATTCTTAAGTTATACGAGGCTTTGCTGAGTGTTTGGCACCCTTAAGAATTTTTCCACGAGGATTGGGATTCCCAATCTCACCTCCAGGGAGTGAATGATTCTTATTCTCTTGCCCTAATCACCCATTGTGTATCATATAAATAATGTTATGTTATCGTTACAGACTAAATTCAGGGCTGACGTGACATTGATGGATTGTTGACGTGATGTTATACCATTGTTATGAATAGGTGAAACACCCCGTCTCAACCCTAGGGTGAGACAAGGAAATCTTGCACCAGGAAAAGTGTGGATTCACCTGTCCAGGGTAAGAGAAAATGCTTTCCTATCCTTGATTCAGGGAAGGCAAATCTAACTTTCATTAACTAAATTAAATCGTCATGGAACAGGTGTACTCTTAGTTCACAACCCTAATTGATAACTAGTTGATCACGAATAGATAAAGAGGAATTTGTGATCGACCAAGACATATCGACCGATTCCCCTATATTTCTTTACCTGTGAAGGTTCATCGCCTGATTCATACTCCATTTTTCCCAGATGTCAAAGTTCTTCCTCATAGTACCGTCTCCACTAGTAAAGACAAAAATATTCCATTCCTGGCAAAATGAAAATAGAAAATAAATGCCCTCAACCATAAGAAAGAAGGAATGTTTCTTAAAGCCATATTACAACAACAATTAATAATTTGTAACAACATATAACAAGTCCTGTTGTAACTGGCATGGGTCATTATCTAATTTAAATATTGATAGAGGAAGAAACTGAAATATCAATACGACAATGTACTGAAATACCAACATGACAATGTCAACTGGATCAAATATCGTGTTAACTGTTGTCAAATCAAATCCATATGTTATGATCCTTTGTATAATTGCCTCTCCTCACCTGCATGGCACATCACAGAGGACTCGGTCGAACATCACAAAGTCATGGGCACCATCCTGTAAAGTAATACTGTAAGCTTTAAGGCCTCTCTCAGCAATGATTGTTATACTAATGGGTGAACTCACGAGGATTAAAAAACGTGAAAGACCGTTCCAGAAAGAAAGGGGAGCAGACAGGACAGCACAGGGAGGCAGGAAACACTTGTTCTGTACCCCCACCGTGGCCATTATTGTTTCAGGGTCAACTATATAAATTCTATGTTTAACTAAGACCCGACACTCATATAATTTAAACTATAAGTACATTTCTGCTGCTAGCCTTAACCCGCTCCAATATATCTATAAAGATCTTTAGAATATCTTTACTGCAATTTTGAAATATCCTCTTGGTTTGGAGGTTCATGATCTTCAAAACAACATTAAATCATTCACCCCTGAAATTTTATAATGAACTATTCCAACCTTTGAATTGGAAGAGTTCAAATGTGTCTTTAGGGTGAATGAGTTACAACCTACATATCTCCTCAAGCTTAACATAAATCATCAACACTAGCTTGAAGGTTAAGAGACTCATGATAAGCAAAGCTGTATCATATATGACATCGCCATTCATGTCAAAGTTATACAAACATTGATACACTTCAGTTTGAAACGAAGCTAAAGACGTACCCCACATCTGAGTTTTGGCAGACTGGTGGCATCGTGGTTCATAATGGCACAGCATGGACTCTGTAAACGTTTTACCTGGTGGACCATCAGATAGCAGCGCTTGTTATCTACATCATTAGCAATTACAAACCCCTCTGAAATTAATGATAATTTTTTTTTTAAACATGTCAAAACCTAAATTTGCATACACTGGAGTGTTGTATCGAAAACAATAAATACATTCATATATTCATTAAATCATTTATCATTAACAAATAATTAGCCTGTCTAATCTGACCTCTGAGTATTTTAACATCCTGTCTGTATGAAGCATAATGTCAATCCATATCTTATCAAAACTACCAAGTAAGACCTATGTATGTTTTCTAATATTCTCTCTAATCTGACCAATATGTTATGTCTCACAAGATGTTATATTATCTAACATAGGTTTTAGATTAAATAACCAATTAGAGTTATAACTGTATATGTTTATATTTTAGAATGGTTTGTGCTTTATTATGAATGTGCCAATTAAGTTCTGGTATAGTGTTGTTTAGGGTGCGCCAATTCATCAATGCATTAACCCTTTCACCACTGTAGACCTTAATGAACCTATCCAGATAAATGTATGTTATAGTTTACTAAAGTTTCCTAGGGTTGAAAGGGTTAATCTATATAAATTTGGATACTGAACTTAAATTTGAGTGTGAAAAAAGAACCAAGAATTTCTTTCCATACTGAAAAACATTTGAAATCAAGTTGAGGTAGGAATGTCACAAGCACTTACCTGGTTCTTCAGTCGTGTCACCGGAGTGAAGGTATTCAATCAGCTGTGAAGTCTTTGAGCCGGGAGCTGCACACATGTCCAAAACCTACATATACAAGGAAATTATCACCAACTTGCTCACTTCTCATTTATCTCTAATGCATTCAATACAAACATGACAGATTGAATTATAACGGCAGACTTACACATACTGTCTAACGGCAGACTTACACAATGACATACTGTCTAACGGCAGACTCGCACATACTGTCTAACAGCAGACTTACACATACTGTCTAAAGGCAGACTTACACATACTGTCTAACGGCAGACTTACACAAACTGTCTAACAGCAGACTTACACATCCTGTCTAATGGCAGGCTTACACATACTGTCTAACAGCAGACTTACACATCCTGTCTAACGGCAGACTTACACATACTGTCTGACGGCAGACTTACACAATGACATACTGTCTAACGGCAGACTCCCACATACTGTCTAACAGCAGACTTATACATACTGTCTAACAGCAGACTTACCCATACTGTCTAATGGCAGACTTACACATACTGTCTAACGTCAAACTTACACATACTGTCTAACGGCAGACTTACTCATACTGTCTAACGGCAGACTTACACATGCTGTCTAACGGCAGACTTACACAATGACATACTGTCTAACGGCAGCCTCGCACATACTGTCTAACAGCAGACTTACAGATACTGTCTAATGGCATACTTACACATACTGTCTAACAGCAGACTTATACATACTGTCTAACAGCAGACTTACACCTACTGTCTAATGACAGACTTACACATACTGTCTAACGGCAGACTTACTCATACTGTCTAACGGCAGACTTACACATATTGTATAACGGCAGACTTACACAAACTGTCTAACGGCAGACTTGCACATACTGTCTAACGGCAGACTTACTCATACTGTCTAACGGCAGACTTACACATGCTGTCTAACGGCAGACTTACACATATTGTCTAACGGCAGACTTACACAAACTGTCTAACGGCAGACTTAAAAATACTGTCTAACAGCAGACTTACACATCCTGTCTAATGGCAGGCTTACACATACTGTCTAACAGCAGACTTACACATACTGCCTAACGGCAGACTGAAACATACAGTCTAACGGCAGACTTAAACATACAGTCTAACGGCAACCTTACACATACTGTCTAAAGGCAGACTTACACATACTGTCTAAAGGCAGACTTACACATACTGTCTAACAGCAGACTTACACATACTGTCTAACGGCAGACTTACACATACTGTCTAAAGGCGGACTTACACATACTGTCTAACAGCAGACTTACACATACTGTCTAACGTCAGACTTACACATACTGTCTAACGGCAGACTTACACAAATGTTTCTGGTATTAACAAACAGGTTAAATTAAAACACAAGGATTGTACACTGCTTGATCAACCTCATAGGGTTATGAATTGAGCTTGTCATGAGACAAATTCAACATAAATTTCAGTTATTCCCACCCCCCTCCCCCCGGAAACTAATTTAAATCATCACCTAATCACTTAATGAAATCTACAAAAGCAAGATCCAATCCTTAATTGAAATGTATAGATACTGTCATAATGGAAATATTTATATGATCATTTATGAAGTCCAATAAACTTCCTCATCTTCCTACATGCCAACATGATGACAATGTTTGTTTTTAATGTCAATGTAAAAACAAAATACCTTATGATGTGGCTTGATGTCCATTACCAATGGCGGGATCATAGACACAGCTTCCTGGCGACTAATATTTCCCTATAAACAGAAATAATATGATTAATATTACTTAAAACTTTTGAAATTTCCATGGGGGAAATTACGTGTGCTAGGAATTAAGAGCATAAATAAAATGTGCAACACTTTTAAATGGCATCTTTGAATTGGTCTTTTCAGATGATATCATCAGATCTTTGAAAATAGAAATAGTTCAGCAAATTCACTGATTGAAAATGCTCAATTTTAGGGTCAAAAATCACAGTCTCCCTCCAAAATAGGGAGGGTTGGCAGGTATGTACATGTATCTGGTAATCAATTCTGCCCATTAAGCTTATTCCCTACATTTCAATTCTAACAATTTCTGCAAGACACAACTCTATGACTACTTTTACTTCTAAATTTATCGAAAACAACACCAGACATGAGTTGGTGGTGGGAATTTCACCATCCACACTAATGAGTAGAAGTATTACGTCATATTACAGTACACGAGATAACTTCACAGGTTTTAGAGGCTTACTCTCCAGCATAAACCATATCATGAAAACCTTATGAGCTTAACAACAATTTAAGGGAGAGAATGTTATCTCTCGGTGTTGCATCTCCAACAAAATAGAGTTCCAATTTCTTCAGCACTTCCTGATCCAGAGTTGCCTACCCATATATTACTGCAGAGGGTTGTATACAGAAGAATAAGTCTGTTATGGATTTCCTTTTTTATATTTGAGTATAAGATCCTTGCACTACTTTATTATAAAGCAGAGAGCTTGTCCTTATCCACAGCACTTCCCAACATGATGGTATGCTTTTAATATATTTGTGCACCATTAATGGGAATAATTGTACAATGTTTAACCTTCCTAAGAGACACGTAATGGATAATTACTTTTGTATGAATAAAAGAAACTCAAATAACATAAATTTAAAAGGGAAATTTATCTTCAAAATAATTTTAAAAGACATATATAAACTACATTAAAATATTGCAACCTACAACATCAATATTGTATTAAATTGTTTTGTAATACAATAATATCACCACAGTAATATCTGCCCAGACAAATCCCCATAAAACTAAGAACTGTACATAACATTTTAGTGAGATCCCTAACCACTTTGCAAACTACATCAAAGTTATTCCAAAACTTACACTTTCTGTCTCAAACACCAGAAATTTTTTCAGTTTCTCCAGCCGAGGAACATGCCTGACCTCCTTCTTGGAAAGGTTAATCTGCCAGCCCAGCTCATCTGGGTACCTAGACATGACAAAGAGACGTGTCACATACACCTTAACATAGAAACAACAGATATATATACATTATGTAATATGGGTCAAAGAAGTAATTCCAACAGTGTGGACAAGTTAGGTTGTCAAACTTTCGGAGCGATACGCTCCTTTATCAAGACACAGTGAAACAGAACAGTTACATGTACATATACATCATATTACAAGAAGATAGAACTGATATACTATAATTGAAAATATAGCTATTATATAAAAAAAACAATAGTCCCCTTGGCTAAAGACAGCCGAAGGCAGCAATTAAGCTGAGAACATCGCGGACAAGGAACGCTGATGTAGAGGACCTATTCTTGGGCAAGATGCACTATCACATAAAGTGAGTCAACGAGAGATAAGCACCAGAAAGAAGGGACGAGATATCAAAACCGTGGAACATGTGCATGTGGGAATCTGGCCTGGTAAATGTGAAAAATCTCAATTTCCTCGGAATGCCCTCATTAGTCGCCTCTCTTTCTGCAGTGGATATCACAGTCAAAGCAGGGGGTCCACACTTAGTCGCCTCTTTCGGTTTGAAGGAATAATGCTTGCAGGAATAATGCATGTAAGTATCAAATAAGTGAGTGCAGGAGGAATAAGAAGATGAAATGGCTAAGACACTGTATAAATCTACAAAATTAATCTGACAACGGCTGTAGGTCACACACGCTGACATGCAGCAGCTGGCAGGCAAGATAGCAGACCAACTGTGAACTAATATAACGATAGACGGTTGCCATCCGCTCGTTTTCCTTCCAGGGGGCATTTGACCTAATGGTGCATTACTGCACAGTTGGCCCGCTCTCTCGCCTGCCTGCTGCTTCATGTCAGTGTGTGTGACCTACAGCCATTGTCAGATTAATTTTGTAGATTTATACAGTATCTTAGTCATTTCATCTACTTATTCCTCCTACTCTCACTTATTTGATAATTACATGCAAGCATTATTCCTTCAAACAGAAAGAGGCGACTAAGTGTGGACCCCCTGCTGTGACTGTGATATCCACTGCAGAATTGAGAGGCGACCAATGAGGGCATTCCGACGAAATTGAGATTTTTCACATTTACCGGGCCAGATTCCCACATGCACATGTTCCACGGTTTTTAAAACTCGTCCCTTCTTTCTGGTGCTTATCTCTCGTTGACTCACTTTATGTGATAGTGCATCTTGCGCAAGAATAGGTCCTCTACATCAGCGTTCCTTGTTCGTGATGTTCTCAGCTTAATTGCTGTCTTTAGCCGAGGGGACTAATGGTTTTTTTTATATAATAGCTATATTTTCAATTATAGTACATCAGTTCTATCTTCTTGTAATATGATGTATATGTACATGTAACTGTTCTGTTTCACTGTGTCTTGATAAAGGAGCGGATCTCTCCGAAAATTTGACAACCTAACTTGTCCACACTGTTGGAATTACTTCTTTGACCCATTTACTATTTTAAGTAATTCGTATCCTACGGACATACCTCCATTAGGATCAAGTGTTAATATGGGATTTTACCGTCTATATTACTTCTTTGATCCATACATTATGTAATAGATACAAAACAACTTTTTATCCAATACCAGTAGATTCATGTTAACGTTTTGAAAATAATCCTCCATTCTTGTTTTATTTGACATAAAAAAAAATCAAATTTGTTGCACTTTGTTCTTTTGAAGCATGGTTATTGAGCTTTTAAGGAGAAAAGCACTTTGATATCCATACCAAAATAAAGGTTAATGGTACATGCAAGTTAAGCAAACAATACAAAAACACAAAAAATCAAAAACTTGAACTTCATAATGACGATAAATCTTACTTATTTCCTTGTTAAAACATTAAAACAAGACATATAATCTTTTAATAACAGCTGTTGTTATTGAGCAGAAGACACTGACATACCATGTGAGATTCTTGGGCACCACAGGGTCACGCTCCTCAAGCTCATCCTCAGTAAATTTCATTAAGTCATTCAGGTACTGTCCTTTCACTATTTTCATCAATTCCTTAGATTGTCTGAAAAACAGCACAATGAAATATTGAGAATATATTTATATTTGCATCATAACTGTTTAGTCACAACACCAGTTTTTATTATCAAAGCCACATTCATTTGTGTCCGGATAATGTTTTTGTTAACCACACAGGAAAAACAAGGCTGCACTACATAGGTAGTGTACATATTAATTGTATACATGTATCCTTGTGGTACATAAAAAACTATCAGGTGACATGTTGTACAATCATGTCCAATTAACTAAATGGCATATTTTCTGCCTATGGCACAGGGGCATGGATCGCTTTACTTGTAATATCAAAAAATAGGGGTCTCCTATACTAATATATTTATTAGTATAGGAGACCCCTATTTTTTGATATTACAAGTAAAGCGATCCATGCCCCTGTGCCCTATGGTATGTTTTCTCCTGTCATGCTGATTTCACATCTTACACCTGATGCCACTTAGTTGGAATGTTTGTTGGGGAGTTTAGTAGGTACCTAATACATGTATTAGTAAATCAAACATTGGATGAACAACCTTTTGAATACATATCCAAGTTTTTCCTATGCAAGCACCAGGTAACAAATTGTGATGTTGAATTAACAACATCAGACAAACATCAGAGATTCTTCAAATTTAAATTTAAATTTAAAATTACAATAGTATCATTAACCGAAAATCTATCATTTTACTAATTATGGCAAGGAGCAGAACATTTCGTGATTTCAGAGAATATTTTCTATTCATCCAAATTTACTCACCCTTTGAAGCCAGTGATTCTAAATGTTACAGGTAACGGTTCCCGGAGGGTCTTAAGGAATTGATCCCACTCCCCCTCTGGTACGATTCCGACACCCTGTAGCAAAGGTCAAACATCAGTATACAGCAACTGCATTCAGCCAGATAACAAAATGTTTTACTTTCAAAATTTTTGTCTGTCAAACTACAGTGTTCAATATTTATGGTAGATAATTTCATGATAATAATATACAACAATATACAACATTTGATATAGTGCCCTATCTAGCTAACATAAACCACTCTAAAGCGCTTTACAGTGCATAGATATACATTAATCAATACAATGTTTGAGGAATTCGCAGGAGCTGCCTTATCTGACAGGCACTAACTAATAGTCCTATGCCACCTGACTAATATCTCCCTATGAGTGTATGCCTGCGTGAGTGCTGGAGATGTATTGTGTGCTGTTTGTAGTGGGACCTTGCTTCCAACGGCAACTTTTATAGTGCCGACCCCACTTAAATGCTACAGCATGTGCACAGATACCACAACATCCACCCCAGACCTGCGTGGAAGGCCGAAGTGTTAACCACTCGACCAATCCGCCCAAATAAAATAACTATCATGTAGTTACGGTACATATTATGTAACCCTATCAACACTAGCTTAGATAAGACCAGATAAGGCCAAATAAAAAAATAGTTTGTGCTTCCGCTAACTCTATATACATGTACCTACCCTGGGATCAATCTAGACTTGATTCACTACCGTTTATGGCTAGTTTCCACTACTGAAGAAAACCCCAAGGTTCTTTGAAATTCCCCCTATGTGCTTTAAAATTCCCCTATTTTAACAAGAAAATAGCATTTTTTCTTCAAAATATTTCCCCTTATATGTTTTCTTTAAAGTTTAACAGTTAAAATGCATAATACTGCATACAATATATATATACATTTTCTTCGCATAATTTAAACAAACATTCTACAATTTTAAGCTTAAAATGGTTTATAAATTGAAATATACTCCACACATGCAAGTCGGAAAAAACATTTATCTTTTACCTTCATAACGCTAGAGCCTTGTGTCAAATTAAATTTCCCCCTAATCTGAAAAAGGATAGATTTGAATTCCCCTTAAAGCTAGATTGATCCCTGCTACCCTAGATTTTTGTTCCCGACTGCCCTACCCTAAAGTTTCAATTAGCATTTAGTGACATGCACTGTTTAAGTCAGAACTGGTACCCCAACTGCTCTATCTATAAGCATAGTAACAAAAAAAAATGCCTACCTGCATACCCTATTTTTTCTGAGGATGATATCGGAAACGCAAGTATTTTTTGTTTGCCTTATGGTTCACAACAGCAAGCTGACAGGAAGATGAATGTCAGGACTACCGTACATTATAGCATTAATTGACAGTCCAATAATACATGACTGCAAATTGTTTTTTACCCAAGCAAACTTCTTTAACATATAAAATAAGAAAACTTGAAATAAAATGATCTTACACTGTCTGTGTGTTGATTAAATAGCACGAGAACATGCAGTACTTACTGAATAAAAAATTTCAAACAGTTCATTCCTGCGGACAGACAGTTCCCAACTGCCTCGACCTTGTTTTTTGGGCTGGAAAAAAGAAGAAGAAAAAAATGGGAAAATATTAAACACGCCAATATATACATATGCTTATTAAACAGCATGGACAAAAATATGGCTTCAATGTGTATGATTAAATATAATTCAATTCAGATTTCTTGCTGCACTTCTTTCCATTTAAAGTAGTACAGAGAAACAAAATGCAAGGAGATATCAAATTTTAGTTATAGGATATATGATTAAATATTATATTGTAAACTTCTTTGTACACTAACCTTAACCATTGTACAGCGTTATATGTGTGGTAGTATAATCTATATGTTAAACCAGTCTTTGTAGTGTATGTTATAGTCAAGTGACATTGAAAATATAGTGTTTTGTAGAAAATATGGGGCATATATATAGTACCGAAATACCCAGCATGATCGATGTTGTCATTATCATCTTTACCTATTGATTAGTGTTTTATATATGTGACATTTACCTGTAATGCATACAGCAGATGACCAGCGTTAGCTATAACTAATAAGACCTTTACAATAATAAGCTGTGCTGTATCAATACATCAGAAATAGTTCTTTTGAGTCATTATTAAAAGAACTGACAAAAAGTCACATTGAAGTTTATATCAATATGTTGATCATGAAAAATGTCAAAATTGTCCACCTGAGCATCTGTATGCCATTGTATAGGTCATAGGAGTGACTTATCAACAAGCCGTACTGATCCAGAGCAAAAACAGAAAATAACATTGCTGTTTAGAAAATTTCTGTACCGCCACTTTTTGTTAATCAGACTCTCTAACTACATTTAAAATGGCGCTCACTCAGGTTGGAAAATTTGAACGATTGAAATTACAGGACTCTTCTGACATAATTAATATTTAGCAGCTGTTGGTGATAATAAGAGTAGATTTGGATGAATGAATAATACATTTATGTATATATGTGAGGTACTATGTATGTGTTATGCCATAGCAGATTTTTGTTGTCAGTACCTCAAAACTCTCCGATACAAAACGATGTCAGAGAATTCCACGTTTTCATATAGAAGTGCGCTCTGACCCCTACCAAATATATGTCTGTCAGAATGTCTAAGTCTGATGTCAGGGCCAGAGGTAACTTGATGCTATGCTACTGAGAGTGAATCATTGATTTGAAGAACTGGACTGTAGTTATCATTTTCTTGAGTTGACTGTACATGTATTTCCCTGTGGCCAACAAATTCACTTGCTCCCTTGTGATGTGTCAAGTAGCATGATCTGACATGTCATCTCTTTGTTCAAGTTTGTTGTACTCCTATAACATAAGAGTACACTGGTCTGCCTTGTTTCTATCGGATATGATTTTGCCGTTACGCTGCACCTGTCAAAAGTATATCTCGCATTGTAAACCTCTTGCACTCGATTGGTATTTTCAGTCAACATTTTAAAGAGACTTTTCCTATTTTTACCAGAAAAATCACATAAAACACAGCTCAATACTATAAAGTTGTACAAGATAATTAGGATATTATGATACCTGGGCTGTCATAATACGTTTTAACAGATAAACTGATAGCAGTGGTGGATCCACAGTTTTTTGGGGGGCTTCATGAAGAACCCTCCACCTTATCTATCTTGTATACTGTTCACAATCCTCTGGGAATTATTCCGAACAGGTGCAACTGTACATGCGTGGCAGCAGGTGAAGTGGGTATAGGTGTATGCACAGTCAGGTTTGTGTATATACAGTGCAGTGTGTGTATTTACAGTGCGGTTAAAAATTTAAAGTGTCTTATACATGTACTCGCGATTCATTTAACCGGGCCTTGAACAGGTCCAAGGGGGTCGTCTGAATGATGTGTAATGGCACCATATTCCACGCTGTGATGGTCCTGGGGAAAAACGAGTACATGTATGTGTTGGTCCTAGTGTGTGGTCTTTGGAATCCCCGACTGTTGTGAGTGCGTGTTCTTCCTTGTTGTGGTATTAAGTACAGGTCTGGTGGAATAGCTACTATGTGGTTGACGATTTTGTACATGAAGATGATCCTGGCTGTTTCCCTACGATTTTCTAGTGTTTTCCAGTTAAGATTGTTCAAAAGTTCTGTTACAGTGCCTGGTGTTTTAGTGTAGTTTCCAGTGACATAGCGCGCGCCTTGGCGTTGAACCATCTCCAGCTTATCTTTGTCCTTGGTGGTATACGGATCCCAAACTGTGGAGCAGTACTCGACTTTTGAGAATTTTCATTTAAAATCATGTATTTTCACCATTTTCTTCAATGTTTCCCCACATGGACACCCCCCTGGAAATTTGGAAACCCACCTAGAAAGGTCTCTGTGATAGCTATAAAGTGGTCAAGCTTATTTCTACATCTTGTATATATCCAGATATCGGCAGACGGTATACTGATATGTTTATGGGATTTTATACACTGTGTAGTTAAACATTGGACCGAATACGTCAAATTTCAGCATTTCACGAAATTTACATAAATAATCTATGAGTGTAGGCTTCGGGACTCGCATGAAGATCGGTCAATGCATTTTCCAATCACGGTGTTTGAAAAGATACACGTGTTTACTTTACAGGAACGTTGCAGATGAAATTCACATAAATGGAAAATATGAATTAAATGTCTGTGTAAAAATCGTATGTACCTGATATTTCCTCCGGCCTCCACGTTTGTTTCGAGGCATCGCTGTTGACAATCGGCGCGAAGCAGATAATATTAATGACGAAACCTGAAGCAACTTTGCAAAACAAACCAGCATGGAAAAAACGGAAGTTTAAAAACTATACCAGCGCACCCTGGTGGTAGGCCACTTTCGTTTCAACAATTTGGTGACCCTAATGAATGCCCATGGAGGTTTTTGAGCGCCTATGATTCGTTAGAAATTTTTTTTCTTTTGATCTCCCTAACATAACTAGCATACATGCAAAATGTTAAGTCGATCAGTACTAGTGCTGTTGGTATACTTAGAAGAGTGCAAAGAACGGAAATACATCGATACATGACTTTGCACTATAATATGCAATGCAAGGGAAACAACTCGTATTGAAAAATAACAGGATTAAGGCACGGTTCTACAAAAGAGCCATTTTCATATTATTCATGATCAACTTTTATCATATGTTTAATGTTAAATATTTACACCAGCTCTAGTCAAATTAACATGTATTTAATACTTCACGTAAACATATATAATAGGTAATCAAATTGATTTCGTTTTAATAGTTTGATATAATCATTTACAGCCGAGCAATTTTGATTGCCGTCACTTTGAAGATTTTGAAAATAGGTTTCTTCTCCTATAATTTTAAAGTTCTCATAGCATGTTAATGATTTATTATTGTCTTTTACTACATTATAAATATTTTTAAAATAACTTCTTAAATAATAACAGCTTTATTGGTGTTTTTATTTCCTTTTCTAGTTTATATCTACTATTATTAATGTTGAAGGGGAAAAAACCGGTCTCACATGGTTCAAAAACTTGCGTTTATATTTTTACTGTTAATGAAACTAAAAATATTTAATTGAAGTAGACAGCTTATGCAAGAATTCCTATTTTTAGCTCACTTGGCCCAAAATGCCTATGGTGATGATAGTTGGCCAGTAGCATGCTGGGATGAAGTGCTACCAAATGTTCAATGAATGATGAACTTCACCTATATTAAGGTCACATGGGTCAAATATGTTGCCGGAAAATCAAGGCCTACCCAAGCTGTATTGCGTCCTCAAAGCCGGAACCGGAGTTGTGACAGAGGCATTACAAGACACACTACTGAGCATAATAAAACAAAAAACCTCGATCTCACATCACACAAAGAAATGACTTATTGCCCGATGAGGTTATGATCGCATTCATAAAACTTGCCCATAAACTTCATATCAACCTTTATCTTCCATCAGCAGTCTACGTCTATTACGGGAATCATGATACTCCAAGCAAGATCGATTATATACACACCGTAGGTCTGGGAAGTAGATATGCTACTATCGAGAAAGGAAAATATCCAGATAAGAAAATCGAAAAAGTCATATGCTTATCGTACATCTTTGTAATATGCCGTGCACCTTTTAGCCTTGATAGAGGAAAGGGCTGATGTTAAAGAGTATGTTGTTTGCCTGATTTCAAGTTCGGGAGGGTATGTTTGGCCTTTGTATTGCTTTTTACGAGATAATGCTCAAGATATTTTATAGTGCTGTTTGCTGTTTGCCTTTCCTGGAAAAGAAATCTGCCACGAGACGAGAGAACAATGGTATGGTTTGGTATGAGACAAACATGGTTGTGGAAAGATTGGAAAAGTATTTTGATAAAATAACCTCCGTGACCACCACCTCTGGGATAAAAAAAAAGTGTGACAATGCACCTGAAAGCTTGATTTGGTAGAGAAACTAGCAGAGTCAACGATTGGTTTTGGTTTTATAGGGTTAAACGTACTATAAACAGCTAAGGTCATTCAAGAACGCGCCTCCATGTTTGTAATGCATGAATATATGTATGCTGGAGGCGGTATGTTGATGTATTTACCTCCTTGAGATAGAGCGGATCTGATGCCAACTTCATAGTGCCAACTTACTACTTACTGAAAAAGCGTGCCGAAGGCACCCATCACAATATCCCGCCCGGTCACATTATAAAGACAACGGGTGAACCGGTTGTGGCCACTACCCAAAATGCTGAACGTTAAGCAGAGAATCACAAATGCAATTTTTAAGGACTTTGGCATGTTTCAGCATGGAAACAGAACCCATTGCCTTTCTCACCTGGGCGAATATTCAACACTAAAGCACAAAGCGAGAAACTGAAGTTTCATCAAGCAAGGCGCTAGGAAACAAAAGGTAGTTAGAAGTAGAGAGATATAAAAAAACACCACCACCGAAATGTTGCGATAGATGCTTTTGCGGCCCCATGTAGAGGTCAAAAATACAAATCCCCAACTCTGCAGGGGATCCCACATTAGTTACCTTGTACAACATGCAGTGGGTAACAGCAGGTATTTTTCATTTTCAATCCCCGACCTGCAGGAGCTATACAAATGGATTCTCTAAAATTGCAGAAAAGGATTAAGTCATTAGATGTTTTGTTAAAAATACACAGTTACACACTGAACATCAAGATCGTTAAGTATGGATTGGATATTTGTGTAAAGAATACAAAATTGGATTTGTTTTCATTTTGGATTTCAAACTGCTTATTATATTTTTGATGATGGACCTTACAGATTTAACCGATTCTGAAAAGTATTCCAGCTCAGCACACTCTTGTATTGCCTTTGTCTGGCGTAATCTTCAACAATATCCACCATTATCTTGAAATTCACACTCCAATTGCTAATAACTAGCTGATAGTTTCTCGATGCTTCGTGACCATGAAAAGCTGTCTTAGCTTTGTATGATATATCTCTTAGATTGTTTGTACCGTCTTGTCCAGTTCGACCATAGTTGTGCAGGAGTGAAGAACTCTAAGGACAATTAAAAATTCAGCCGTTGTAGCGTTTGCTTGTAGTTGAATAGCTTGGAAGCAATATGTTTAAAGTAGCTGCTTGTACTTTATTTCTCTTTACAAAATTACAAATGTACAGGGAAAACATATTTACAACAGTATATAATATTAGAAAGGAATGACATGTTTCTGCTTCTGAGTAGCTTCAAGGAATATTTGATGAAAGCTATTACTAATTTTAATGACAGCCATCCCTTGTAGGTAAATTCAACTTTCATAAAGTTCCGATTTAACGGAGAGTCGTGACTATTGATACCAACGGGCTAAAGAATAACATCAATATTTTTATGGAACCGGAAAAATATTAAATTCCAAGAAAAACAATGTCTAAGGTAAGAACAAGAATAATTTAATATGACCAAAGCCGCAATGAGAACTAAAAGTCGTTGAAACAAGGACAGAATACGAACAATGAAAAGCTGTTCATTAAACGATCTAGACATTATGTACTAAGTTTGTCCGTCACGGCTCGGAATCTACCAAAGATATCGTGATGTTTGGAGCAAGCCATCGAATACCTGATCGAATGCAAATCGTTGACACCGAAGATGGAAAGGCAAGACTGTTGCTATTTAAATGGGGGAAAATTCATGATCGGTAAATCTCAACCGTCATGCAAATCGTACAGCTTATCAGTACGCTAACGACCGAAGTAAGCGACTGATGTGGGAGAGTCTGCAGTGCCTTATATTTTACGTAAAGGAGGGTGTATATATATAATATTTTATCGACGTGATCGTTATTACTTGTTATTCAAAGGCAGGAAATCATCGATATATCTGAAAAGCAAAAATTAAGGTACAGCAAGGGATTCGTTACCAATCTTGATAAGTTTTCAATAAAGCCCACCTGATATGAAAACAAAATTAATTATTGTTAGGAGAGGAGCACATTGTTTTCTTATGGGAGTGCCAACAGCCTGCTGGAAAATCGTGAGACATTGTCAACAACAAACGCAATCTCCCTCGGTGCATTTCAATTTGGCCATTGAATTTTTTAAGCCGTTTTTTAGCAGAAAATGTCTGAAATAATTTTAAACAATTCATGTATATCACAATTGAAAAGAAACTCTCATAAGAATAGAACGAATGCTTTCCTTCAGATTTGTATGTGGTGTAGTTGTGTATAGGGTGGAAATATCAAATGTTCTGATGGAATAAAGATTCTCAGGATGTTCAATATTGATAAAAAGATCTTTTGAATTCATCAAAAGCATATTCCATTCATTACAAGCCTGGAGTATACAGTGGCACTTAGCGACTGTTATCCTGATTATATAATTAAATGGTCCCATGAATGGTAGAAAGAAGTTTGATAATGGTTTTGCCCAGCAACTAGCGGAACCAGTGAGAAAGTTTCTTTTATAAGGATTCTTGTGAAATTTTGGAATCAAATACAAACGAGGCAGATCATCTTCATTATCATGAATGGTTATTCGTAAAATATCTGTAATACACAATAGCGATTAGCTACTATTTCGTTTTTCGAAAAATCGTGGAAATATATCATGAGTTAGGGTTTCCTTGTCATGGTGCACACAAAGATCTAATACAATACCATTTGGGAATAGTCATTTTTATCGGTAATGTTGTCTTCATTAATACTTCATAAATGATTAAAATGCAACACATGCTTCAATGCAGTACATATAAACCGTTTATGTTTAGGGTAAGGTAGATAGACATTAAATACATCTCCAGCACACACACAGGCATACATACATAGGGAGATATTAGCCAGGTGGCATAGGACTAGTAGTTAGCGCCTGATATGGCAGCTCCTGCGAATTCCTCAACATTGTATTGATTAATATATATGCTAATTGTATTGACTGCATAAAATTGTATATCTATGTACTGTAAAGCGCTTTAGAGTGGCTTATGTTAGCTAGATAGGGCGCTATATATATCAAATGTTGTATATTTATTTATTGTTTAAATTTTACGTATTAAGTAAAACGATAATTGTTTACTAATTTTCAATAGGAATGGTATATGTGAACCTAGTCTACATGTACGTACGTTGTTGTATACTTATATACGTCTTCTACAATCTCAGTAGGAGATAAGGCATTTTTATTTGCTTAATAGAACTCAACTTCTCGGCGTGAATGTATCAGCCATTCGATGGTTGTTTGGCATAATGGAGTATATCTTCCATGTATTACGCCTACAAACTATGAAAAACGACATAACAATAGAAATAAGGTCAGAATCGGAATTGTTCCAACTAGTCAGTGGCCAGTCCACTGTGTTCATATTGCTTTTAATGCAGCTTCACAAATAAAGGGTATCACAAATGCATTATTTTCAACATCTATCATTACAAACCGCCCGAAAGAACGAAACTTACAGCTCAGTTATGCCTCAGTCAATCAATAAAAGGTAATTTAACTCTCTTCACACCTAGAAAGCACCATATCGACATCTCTGTCTACAAATGTCTTTACAATCAGCTTCATAGAACAGGAGGGTGTTGTATCTTAGATTTCCATATCCAATCAGAGCGCAGCGACCATGATCTATATCTGATAAGAAAATAAAAATCAGTTGCACAACTTCAATACTTCATGACTGAGTTGTGGACATATTTTGTAGCAGACAGTCTCTACAATTCGAATACCGTGATATATTAACCACGGTCTTCCGTGTACATTTTTTTCTAGACTAACGTAAGCAAAAAAAATAGGGTCCATACATACTTGTACCAGCTACTACGAACGTTGATTTGTTCACATATTTAACCCTTGGACCTCATTGGTCAAGATATCAGTTGTTTCTATCACGAACAGTGTGTACTAGACGGGTCATTTGCAAGGAAGGAAGTAATAACGGCGGATTTAAGTTACCCTGAGGCCATTCGCCCTCCTGGGTTCTTTCTCCGAAATGGAAAGAAATAGTTGATTGTCACGTGGACTTTTCATGTTCGTTTCATATGCTGAGTTGTTGTCCTGTCAACGTGATTGATTACTAACAAGTAAATAAATATTCATCCCCTAAAGAGCCATGAAAGGGATAAAATCCAAAGCTTTTGTCCCTTATTCATATTAATATAGGTATAAGTAGATGTACTTTATATACTGACTTCATTAAAATATTCCAGGTAGTCGTCACGTGATTTAGATCTGATGAGTTAAGAGGGATATTTCTAAGGTCAAGTACATTTTGTTTACATTTTTGATGTACGTCATTCGGTCATTTTCCTGATATGTAGATGAGCACACGTGGTTAATATCTATTTAATTGGGATGTTGTTTATTTATGATTCACATTTTAACTTTAGAACTCTCTACACCTTGAGGATTATCGCAAAGTCGGAATTTTTACGAAATCATACAAATGGTTAGTGCTCTATGTTTTGGTTGCTTACAAGGACTAAGAAACGCTACACTGAACTTCCTGCAAAGTGAGCATCCTTCAGGTAGGCCTATGTTTTACATTTACATTATATATATATATATA
>NW_018403513.1:329926-371846 GCF_002113885.1 Mizuhopecten yessoensis | reverse complement strand
TATATATATATACCTTCAGGTAGGCCTATGTTTTACATTTACATTATATATATATACGTTCAGATAGGCCTATGTTTTACATTTACATTTTATATATATATACCTTCAGGTAGGCCTATGTTTTACATTTACATTATATATATATATATATATACCTTCAGGTAGGCCTATGTTTTACATTTACATTATATATATATATATATATGTTGTTGTTGATAAACATTTAACATATAATTATTTGTATCCTCGCCAAAAAAAGTTATTTGCATAAATAAGGAGAGCAATATATACAAAAGAGAGTACGTATTATTTCTTACATTGTAAATTTCATTATTATGCTAACGCAACATACCAATCATTTTACTATCAATATTGGATCCGAGCCAATTCTCGTGATTATCGAGATGAATTGACAATTGATCGTTATATCATCAAATTATGTACTGACCAATGATAAAGTGATGTCCCAGTTGTCGTGGTCGGATGCCGCAGCCATTTACCAGGTGCCGGAGTTCGATTCCCCGATCGGGCGTGGACAATTTTGGGGTCACCTGCCCGCCCACGTGATTTTTCTCTGGATACTCCAGTTTCCACCCTCACTAATTATGTAAGACCCCTCGCGCTAACATCCGGGCTAACACGAGTGATTAATAAAAGTTAAAAAAAAGGTGTTACATAGTTGTTGTAAAATAAATAAAGCCTATAAACATGTATATCAATCGCTAGAAATACGATGTATAATGAAACATCTGTAGTAACCGTGTAACCAGAACAAAAGAACTAGAGTGCACAGCACAGTAGAACTAGACTGCACAGACAGTAGAACTAGACTGCACAACACAGTAGAACTAGACTGCACAACACAGTAGAACTAGACTGCACAGCACAGTAGAACTAGCCTTCACAGCACAGTAGAACTTGACTGCACAGTACAGTAGAACTAGACTGCACAGACAGTAGAACTAGACTGCACAGCACAGTAGAACTAGACTGCACAACACAGTAGAACTAGCCTTCACAGCACAGTAGAACTTGACTGAACAGTACAGTAGAACTAGACTGCACAGCACAGTAGAACTAGACTGCATAGCACAGTAGAACTTGACTGCACAACACAGTAGAACTAGACTGCACAGCACAGTCGAACTAGACTGCACAGCACAGAAGAACTAGCCTTCACAGCACAGTAGAACTAGATTGCACAACACAGTAGAACTAGACTACACATCACAGTAGAACTAGACTGCACCGCACAGTAGAACTAGACTGCAAATCACAGTAGAACTAGACTGCAAATCACAGTAGAACTAGACTGCAGAGCACAGTAGAACTAGACTGCAAAACAAAGTAGAACTAGACTGCACAGTGCAGTAGAACTAGACTGCACAGTATAGTAGAACTAGACTGCACAACATAGTAGAACTAGACTGCACAACATAGTAGAACTAGACTGCACAACACAATAGAACTAGACTGCAAAACACAGCAGAACTAGACTGCACAGCACAAGACTGCACAGCACAGTAGAATTAGACTGCACATCACAGTAGAACTACACTGCACAGCACAGTAGAACTAGACGGCACAGACAGTAGAACTAGACTTCACAGGACAGGAGAACTAGACTGCACAGCACAAGACTGCACAGCACAGTAGAATTAGACTGCACATCACAGTAGAACTACACTGCACAGCACAGTAGAACTATACTGCACAGCATAGTAGAACTTGACTTCACAGCACAGTAGAACTAGATTGCACAACACAGTAGAACTAGCCTGCACAGCACAGTCGAACTAGACTGCATAGCACAGTAGAACTAGACTGCATAGCACAGTAGAACTTGACTGCCCAACACAGTAGAACTAGACTGCAAGACACAGTAGAACTAGACTGCAAGACACAGTAGAACTAGACTGCAAAGCATAGTAGAACTAGACTGCACAACATAAACATGTATATCAATCGCTAGAAATACGATGTATAATGAAACATCTGTAGTAACCGTGTAACCAGAACAAAAGAACTAGAGTGCACAGCACAGTAGAACTAGACTACACATCACAGTAGAACTAGACTGCATAGCACAGTAGAACTAGACTGCAAGACACAGTAGAACTAGACTGCAAGACACAGTAGAACTAGACTGCAAAGCACAGTAGAACTAGACTGCACCGCACAGTAGAACTAGACTGCACCGCACAGTAGAACTAGACTGCAGAGCATAGTAGAACTAGACTGCACAGAACAGTAGAACCAGACTGCACAGCATAGTAGTACTAGACTGCACAGCACAGTCGAACTAGACTGCATAGCACAGTAGAACTAGACTGCAAAGCACAGTAGAACTAGACTGCAAGACACAGTAGAACTAGACTGCAAGACACAGTAGAACTAGACTGCAAGACACAGTAGAACTAGACTGCAAAACAAAGTAGAACTAGACTGCACAGTATAGTAGAACTAGACTGCACAGCAAAGTAGAACTAGACTGCACAGAACAGTAGAACCAGACTGCACAGCACAGTAGAACTATACTGCACAGCACAGTAGAACTTGACTGCACAGTACAGTAGAACCAGACTGCGCAGCATAGTAGAACTAGACTGCACAACATAGTAGAACTAGACTGCACAGCAAAGTAGAACTAGACTGCACAACATAGTAGAACTAGACTGCACAGACCGTAGAACTAGACTTCACAGCACATTAGAACTAGACTGCACAGTGCAGTACAACTAGACTGCACAGCACAGTCGAACTAGACTGCATAGCACAGTAGAACTAGACTGCACCGCACAGTAGAACTAGACTGCACCGCACAGTAGAACTAGACTGCAAGACACAGTAGAACTAGACTGCAAATCACAGTAGAACTAGACTGCACCGCACAGTAGAACTAGACTGCAAAACAAAGTAGAACTAGACTGCACAGTGCAGTAGAACTAGACTGCGCAGCACAGTAGAACTAGACTGCAAGACACAGTAGAACTAGACTGCAAATCACAGTAGAACTAGACTGCAAAACAAAGTAGAACTAGACTGCACAACACAGTAGAACTTGACTGCACAGCACAGTAGAACCAACATTCACAGCACAGTAGAACTAGACTGCACAGCACAGTAGAATTAGACTGCACATCACAGTAGAACTAGACTGCACAGCACAGTAGAACTTGACTGCACAGCACAGTAGAACTTGACTGCACAGCACAGTTAATCCTTAATATTACACAGTAGAACTAGACTGCACATCACAGTAGAACTAGCCTGCACAGCACAGTAGAACTAGCATTCACATCACAGTAGAACTAGACTGCACAGCACAGTAGAACTAGACTGCACAGCACAGTTAATCCTTAATATTACGTATAGATAGAAAGTAGCAGAAACGAAAGATGTCTATAAAATACTTTCTATATAACGTTTCAAATGTACAACATATGTGACCGCAGCAGATAAATTATCTTTAAACTAGTATTTTTTGTGAGCAATGTCAGAATAAAGACCAGATTAAAATCCGGTCTATATAACGTTTCAGATTTACAACATGTTACCGCAGCAGTACATCATCTTTAAACTAGTAACTTATATGAATCATACCAGAAGAAAGACTATCTTAAAATCCGGTCTATATAACGTTTCAGATTTACAACATGTTACCGCAGCAGTACATCATCTTTAAACTAGTAACTTATATAAATCATACCAGAAGAAAGTCCAGATATTATCTTTCATCTTAAGTTTCTATTCTAAATATCCGTAACCAAGTTTCTCCAAACAAGGCTTCGAAAAGGTTGGTTGCAGTGGCATACAATAATAACTGGTGATTCCATTTTAATATAAACCTAACCTACAAAACACTTATTGTTTATCGAATTTCGAAAAACAAGTTTGTCAACGTTTTTCAAAAAAGTCAGTGCTGACGCGCGATGTCTTAGATAAAGAGACGTCTTACTTTTATCTGTGCATGTATATGACCTAAAATACGAACCAATCAAATAACATGTAGCATACAGATTAAGGACTTTTTTCTTAAATATTCAATCAGCACAGAAGTAAACTTGTTTTTACTAGTGTTATGTAAGCCGTAAAGAGCGCGAATAAGCACATTTACTATATGCACTCGAAATGCCTTCAATGTTTCTATCAAAGCACGTCTGCTTTCGCTAGGTGTGAACAGTGCCGACTACATACATATGCCAACTAGAACGTCTCCGACAAGGAAGATGAGTAGCGGTGTTGTCAACGGCAGACAGACGACACCTTTCACCATGGTTACCACACTTCTACACCTGATGGTCATCTTGTCCCAGCTTTTACATTGTCTGGGATTTAGTTATGACCAGGCGTCAAATCACGGTATGTTCATTTTTTTTTACTGAATTGATTTGTTGTACTCCTGCTACAAAAATGAATACGCCCTTGTTAAGCTACTTAAAATGAAATGATACTAGAAAAACATAAAAAGGAACATCCTTGATACTCCAGGGGTTACGCTTACAAAAGTTCTCTACACTCCTGGAATAAGTCAGAGCATATTCGAAGGATCATTGTGGATAAGACAAGAAGACTAATTTGATCCTTTGATGTACATCAAAAGAATCTCCCAGTCGCCTTACGGTAAATGACTGGAATTGTAGTCAGGTGCCCCCTTTGTAACCTTCAAAGGACAGGTATTTAGTGTGGGTTTTTTACATGAGACCAATCCAATAACTAGCCGCGTGCCTTCAATTTTGCTATGACATATTTCAGGGATGCCGAGAGCGAAAGTGAGCGTAACTCATAGAGTATCAAGTATGGCAAAGGAAGCACCTGTGTAAAATGTAGTAACTCGATGCATCGTAGCAAATAATAGTAAATATCTACTGATAAGTCAGTTAACAAATGCTAATGTAGCAGGACTAGGCCGGGTAACTGTCGCATTTCAGATAGCTCAATTAGTAGCTAGAGATTTCTCTGGCCATGACACCAGACTTCGACACTTTGAAAAATAGATGTCTGATGTGGGATCAATCTGTTTAAATGTCTGGTGTCATGGCTAGAGGTAACCCGGACTACTCAATTGGTTAAATGTCTGGTGTCATGGCTAGAGGTAACCCGGACTACTCAATTGGTTAAAGAGTCCGTCTAGGGTTCAGAGGTCTCAGGTTTGGAATCAGGTCAGGACAGTGGTGACTGTAATCAACTATTGTCTGTAGTTGTGTGTTTGGTATCAGGTCAGGACAGTGGTGACTGTAATCAACTATTGTCTGAAGTAGCGTGTGTTTGGTATCAGGTCACGACAGTGGTGACTGTAATCAACTATTGTCTGTAGTAGCGTGTGTTTGGAATCAGGTCAGGACAGTGGTGACTGTAATCAACTATTGTCTGTAGTAGCGTGTTTTTGGCAAGAAGATATATGAACTTGGGTTTTAAATAGTGTTGTCTTCGGGGGCTAACATTAAGAAAATGGAGGGAAGTTTGAGGACGTCATGGATGGGTGACTGTTCATAGGTTGACGGTCGGTTAAGAGCTCGAAGGTGCTGGGTTCGATTACCGGTGTGGTCATGTTGCATTCTTGCTTTCATTTTTTAACATAGAAATGACGGCTACAAAGACACGTTCACATACACACGTATTCTCAACTGCACCCGCGTACACAATATAACCTATTTTAATTACTTTTATCGTAGGATGTATATTCTCATGTCTGTTTTGCCAGTAGTTTTGAAATGTATGGTTTGAATACAAACGGGAACACGTTTTGATTTATGTGTAGCAATGCATATGATGAATGACAATTGTTGTCAATTGCAGACAAGGTAATGGCTTCGCACCATGACCACGTTCCCACTTGTGTTGTCAGCCATCTTGTTTATGAACTGTAGACTAAAAACGCCCATTAATCACTATATATCAAGTATATTTAGAGATCGTTTTATTGCATTGTTGAAAATATTAACTTGTTTGTTTACTATTTCTTCCAACCTGAGGTTATTAACATTTAAATGTTTTCTACGTCTACTTGTTCTCTACCTGAACTTTAAATCATACCTGTATAGCTTTTGCGAATATATTTCATTGTAAACAACTCGGATTTCGCGTTTCAAAACGTCTTAGAATCAGTGTATATGTAGGAGCCTGGTGTTGGAACAATCTTTAGTCAAAAATATCTCTTATCGGGGAACTGTAAAACAGCACATAGGAAAGAAATAAAACCTTTCAACGGATTTGAGGTGAAAACGTCATATCAAACGATCTCATTAAAGACTGAATTGATCAAATTCATTGCCTTGCCTTGCCATTTGATACACCTGCTGTTGATGGGATCCTGTCACCACCCATATAATGTGTTTATATGAATATCCTTCATAAATTCATAAATGTCTCATTTTGTACTGTTGTGTATATTGGTAAAATATAGAAGAATTTGTTTATTTTCTGTTTAAGGTCCTAGCAGATGGGGATCATTTAATAAAATGATCACTTCATGCAAAACTGGAAGTCAACAAAGCCCTGTCATGATCACAACCAATACGGCAAAGAGAATACCGATTACAGACCTGTCTTACAACCGAACGCATCCAATAATGGGCGTGTTCAGGAATAACGGTAATAAGTTGCTCTTGCCAAAGAGATTATTTCTACAGGTTTTATTCAATAATGAATAGCGGTTTAAATTCGCAGGTTCAGTATTCGCGTTTTCGTTTCCGGAAATTTTCGCGGGGGATACATTTCGCTGTACACACATGTCTCCTCATATAGGAATATATTTAGTGAACTTTCGTCTACTCGAGTTAATTAAAATGTACTTTAAATTCACGTATTTGTATTCAGTTATGTTCCGATCGGGTAGCAATACCGTTACCTCTCCATAACGTCAGTGGTGTGCTAATTCGCTTGTGTTTAGAATGCTCGGGTTTTACTTAAAACGCGAATATAGCGGAAAAAAAACCTCGCGAAATGTTACCGCCTTGCAGTCACAATTCAGTGTTTCATTTCATACAACTAACACGTGCTGGATTTATTTCCTCAAATTTTTACCGGTATTTCATTCCATTATATCAGTTCTCTACGTCACATATTTATAGTTTCTTTATATAATCTACTATATGTAGCAGCTGATATATCTATATTATTTGCTGAAATTTCATTTGATTCTTTGTTTAATGATATGAAATAAGAGCTCAGCACGGATTTATTTAATTTTCAACTCTTTTTCACCCTTTTGGCTTAGTTATACATGTATTTGTGACTTTTCCCTACACTTTTTGCAACAAGATATGTGTCCTCGGAGACGGTATCCGATCCAGCAATGTCATTACCATAATACGTTTGGGTACGAAGAGTATCCTTTTGTTGTTTCACTGTACCCGGAATCCGCATTTTTTACCCAGACGCTGTCACCATTTCTGAGATCAGATTGGTGCGAGACGGTGCCTTCGTCTACCACTCTTTTTCTGGGCCGCCTCTTTTTCCCCTCGGCAACCAGTCGCAACTCTGAAACTCTACACAGGGTTCTAAATTTGATAGATGAACAGACAATTTCATTTAGAGGTTTTTATTCATCAGCAGTTCATATGAGATCTTGCCAAAATCTTCGTCATTTCTGTGACATCATGTTATGTTACTAACAAAAGAACACATCCGTAGAATTCAGCTGTGAATTATTTGTTCACATGAATTTTCCCGTCGTCTCGATCTCACGTCATATCCTACTATCGTGCGATAGTTGTAATGTAAAGTCTTTTCTATAGCAGCTATCATATAAAATAACATCGCATTTTCATTAGTCTTTTATGACGTCACAATATATGACATATTCACCAAATATGTTACGTTTATGTAATAATTACGTGTATTTATTTATCATATTTTAAACTCCTTATTCGGACCTATATTGCAGGGCACGCTCCTCAATTCATACCAGACACTGGATCTAACAACGAACTCATTCTGAAGAACGTACCAGAGCTTGTACCGAATGATTTTGTCTTTTGTGATCTCCATTTCCATATTGGTGCTAGCAGTAATAATGGCCCAGAGCACATACTATCGAACCACGCGAATATTTCTGGAGAGGTAACTACCGTATACCGTGAGCAGCTCGCCCAGTCAAACTTTCACCAATTGCTGGTTAAATCTGTATTCGCCCTATGTCTCTTTTTTTCCAAAGTGAGTTTTAAAATAGCTAGATATTCGTATTTGTCAAAATATTTCTTTTGTAATTTAATCACTAGGTTCACCTTGTCCACTGGAAGAGAGATGGACACACACCTACTCTATCGGCCGCGCTACGGGATCCCAATGGACTTGCAGTCGTCGCTCTTTTCTTCAATGTGTGTTGCTATTTAGCATTTAGATGTCGTGTTCCTTAATCTTTTAACAATAAATAAACATTAAAGAAAGCAAATCAAATCCTTTTCGCCGTCCACTTCATTAATTTTTGAATCCAAAAGCAAGCCCGCACTATTTCAAAATAGTGCGCAAAACGGTTGTTTTCGACTAGACTAGGTGGTATAGGACTAGTAGTTAGCGCTTGAAAAGGTAGCTCATGCGAATTCTTCAAAAATTGTATTGATTAATGTATATGCTAATTGTGTTAATTGTATATCTATGTACTGTAAAGCGCTTTAGAGTGGCGGATGTTAGCTAGATAGGGCGCTATATCAAATGTATGTCATTATTATTATTAAACTAGGGCTTGAGTTAAAGTTAAAGGGAAGCAACGTTTGACGAAATCTTGATAAATATTACACTCATCACTCGTTGAAAAAGAAAGTTACGTAATTTGACAAAGCTCCTTTTACCTTGTAAAGGTGATAGAAGACTGCCAAGGAGAAACGGATAGAATCATTCAGCAATACGTATCTCGTATCAAGGATGTAGACGAAACCAGTGAGTACCTAAGCTCTAGATAATATTCTAAATCAATCAGTCAAAAAAAAACTTTATTTATTTTACAACAGATGTGAAACAAGTTCTTTGTTATCTTACATTAATCACTCTTGTACGCGCAAGAGTTTCATATGGGAGGAAACCTGGATAAAACCCACGTGATTGGGCAGGTGCCTAGATACATTTTCACGTGCTTTAAAGTGATTAATAAAATGTATATAAATATATATATATATATATGTAGTCTTACAGCGTTTCTAAATTTAAATCCAATGGGACGGCAGCTTGTTTTACGTTAATGTACATAAATAAGCGATTGGATCGATTCTTTGTCGTGAAAGGAAGAATTCAAGAATCTTATTTTATGAAACTTGATAAGTTGTTTGCTTCCTTTGGAGAACACATGATTGAACAATTTACTTTTGTTGATTTACAGAACAAGGTTACATAAACCCCGTCCGCCTCTATCCCAACAGACGTTACTACACCTATCGAGGGTCGTTGACCACGCCACCGTGTAGTGAAATTGTCCGATGGATCTTGTTTGAGACGCCCATCACCATCTGCCGTAAGGTAACACATTATTATGCTTATATTCAACAGATAAATGAGTCTTATTGAAACCGTGATATCAACACCAGCAACAGCGTCAACGGCTGTTTTATTTTGTATAATCGCACCGCCTTATGGTTTTGGGGTCATGGTGGCCGAGTGGTTAATTAAGGCGTCTGACCATCTACTAGCACTAACCCTCAACCACTAGGTTGTTGGATCGATGTCTACCTGGGGCTGTCGCCAGGTAATGTCCTCAGGTCACTGATTTTTCTCCGGGCACTCCAGTTTCCCTCCAGAATTTGGCACGTCTGTAAATGGCCTTAGCTGTTAATATGACGTAGAACACCAACCAAAACAAACCTTATTTTGATTTAAACATATTTTGCAAAAAATACAAAAGGGATTAGACACATGTTATAAAATTTGAAGTTCGCCTTCTCCCTTAAAGCAATATCCATATGGCTGCACAGTAGAAAATATTGATAACTGTAAATTTAGATGATTCAAAGGAAACATGAAGAAGATAAAACGTACCATATACAGATCTTATAGATTATTTTTGTATTGAATGTACCCTTACATGTCTCAGTAACCTGTATATAATATAAACATACGCTGTACCCTTACATGTCTCAGTAACCTGTATATAATATAAACATACGCTGTAACATTACTATAAACAATCTGTAGTTTTTATTTCATATTGAAACTTCTGTCAGTGATGCATATCATATAGTCACTAAAACAATATTAAATTTAATAATTTAAAATTAGCTTCGAAATCAACCTGCCTGTTTCAACACCGTAGAAGCTTCATGACGCAGCAGACCGCATCACACAATGGTCACATCCTTGAAGCTTCTTTGAAACGCAACGCACCGCACCGCACCACAAACCTTATATCAATTATTGTCTCGCTTAACGTTTGATTTTTTGTAATGTTCTAATTCAACAGTTTAAATGGACATTAAATATTTATCAAATAAAACTCAACATACTGTGTGCTCAGAATACAAATAATTACAGCTAGCGCTATGATGTAATTTCGTTTTTATCATATATTTTTAACAAAGCAAAAACAATAGACACATGCAGAAAATGATGGTACGATAGCGGGCGCCACTATCCTTCAAGGATTTCTTGTCTTTTTTATGTGTCTAGCTAAACTAATTTTCTCTTCTTTTTCCAGTCGTTTAAAATCTTGCAGAACATGGAAACGGATGAGGAAGGAAGTGTGGCCCTCAGTGTATTTGGAAATGTCCGTCCTGTTCAACGTAGAGATGTAACCGGTCTGAAGAAGAATTTTTAGTTTAATTTACCATGGAAAAAGGCTCGGGAATATTTGTCCTCTTTATTGTGACGTCATCCGCTTTGCTAAATATATTTGTCAATTATCAGTGGAGCGGGTACCATTCTAGTGGCATCAACCCGGACTGGTGCTACATGTGTCATAAGGTTTTAGCATGTGGTATTTTCCTTGAATAAAAAAGTACTTTTTACCAGTGGACTAAACGAGACATGGTCCTTTCAATGTGTTGCATACATGGTGTATGTGTTCATTCTCTTTGATGGAATATCCGCAACTGACTGTTTCATGTATAAGTACCTTGATATTCCGTCTCTGTATGTTTTTTTTTTACATTTTGTGTTGCACTTCTACAATCCAGAAATAAAATTTAAAAAAAAGAAAACCCTGTTGGAGTCATAACAATATTAAGAGAAAAACTATAGTACTGCAGTTCCTACGAAAATGGTACATTGAACCAATACAAGAGGCCCATTGGCTCTAATAGCTCACCTGGTATTTTATTTTTCAATTTAACCATACAGGTTTATCAAAGGAGTTCAATAAACAAAGCTGCAAGAAGAACTACATATAAATCTGTTTTGATGGGAAAGACACCAAGAAAATGAGTTTCAAGTTTTTTATACAAATTAAACAGATTTGTTTCCCCCCTAAGCATGCTTCAGACCACATTTGGTTTAAATCCCTTCATTTGTACAGAAGGGAAAATATTTTTCTCTATTTCCCCTATTGGGCCCCACTCCTCTGCACCTGGGGGGGGGCACATCTTCCATTTATAAATATTAAATTTCCTTTGGCCGAAGATTCTCTAGAACAAGTCTTCTCTATTTCCCCTAATGGGCCCCACCTATCTGCCCCAAAGAATGGGGCCACACGCCTCAGTTTATACAAAATTGAGGCTCCTTTGGCCAATGAAGCTCCAGACGAAATTTGGTCAAAATCCCTCCATCGGTACAAAAGAAAAAGGATCTTTAATGTTTTCCTCTATTTCGCCTAATGGGCCCTACCCATCTGCCCCAAAAAAGGGGCCCACATACCTCAGTTTATACAAAATTGATTCTTTTGTCCCAAAGCATGCTTCAGACAGCATTTGGTTTAAATCCCTTCACTTGTTTAGTAGGACAATTTTTTTTTATCTATTTCCCCTATTGGGCCCCGCCCCTCTGCCCACAGAGAGGCCACACCCTCCGTTTATACAAACTTGAGGCTCCTTTGTCTAAAGAGGCTCTAGAACAAATTTGGTCAAAACCTTCTATTGGTTGAGAAGAAGAAGATTTTTAAAGATTTACCTGTTTTCCCCCTATTTGGCCCTTCCCTCTGCCCCCAGCGGGATCATATCCTCCGTTTATACAAAACTGAGATCCCTTTGGCCAATGATGCTCCAGGCCAAATTTGGTCAAAATCCTCTAAGCAGTTAAGGACTAGTAGCGTTTTAAAGGGAAAAGTTGACGGACGACGGACGCTGGGCCATACACAGTTAAAATGGAATAGAGATTTATTTATTAAAAGACCCAAGCAAGTAGCATTTTTTATGTTCAGATTTTTCGCCGTTAAGTCCTTTTTACCTCAACAGTGATTATGGGCCAAATAAAAGATCGTTTTATGGTTTCCATAGGTGTAAGACGGAATATGACACTCCATTGTTGAACATACCGTCATTCAACACAACTCATTCAAGTTGGTCGGATTCAGAATGTCATCTTCACAGTTACGACAATGGGACAAACACTACCTCACAGTGAAATGTCCGGCATGGCTGTTTGATCCTGAAGACAAAATTAGCAATATCTGATGTAAGTTAAGAGTTAACACATATGATGAACGTCACACATGAATGCATATTTTAAGTATTTTATCAAGTACAATTTTAATAGCTAACTAGACTGGCTACCATATGCTCAAATTGATAAAAATTATAAAACTTCTGATTGTTATTCTAAAAACATCAATATTCGAAGATTTCAAGATGTTTCCGATTTCAACAAAGACGTGCTATGCTATAATTTTTCACTACTGTAATCAGTTAAACTATAGAGAAATGATTTTATCTCATCGTCTTTTCATAAAAAAAAAACCCATCATGTTTCACGGGTAAATATTGTTTCAAACAAACTCTCTTGATCGTCATAATTAATATATTACAAATTTTCGCTAGAACATTTTTTTCGAATCATACAAAAAATGCGCTTTGATTTCCAATTGCTACTTATCTCTTAAATTTGTTGATACTTAATTATTTTTTTCGTTGTAGTATGATTTAGTTTGTGATAAAGCACTAATGAAATTTCATATTAACATGGCATTTTACTATGGGACGTTACTTGGTTCATTGATAGGTGGCGCATCAGCTGATTCGTAAGTAGTATGAAGGCTACGATTAGCATTCAACGAATTATGCATTCTATGGTGGGTAACTTCATGGTGGTAGTGTGTTACGTCCAGTATATGATTTCCCTTATGGCTGGAAGTTATGATCCTAGCATTGGATGATACGTAACATTAAACGTTGATTTACCTTGGTACACAAACAGTAAGCATCTTTTTTATTAGTGTATGAAATTGCTGACATAAAAGAAATAGTGTCATGCTTCTACTAGCTTTTCTAAGTTCAATCACCTGTGTGTGTCTTAATTTCATCTTTCGATTTACTGTTATTTATCTTTTAACTTTCACCGTTCAAATATATTTCCCTCGATGTATATCTATTACTTTTTTACACTATAATATATTAAACACGTATGAGATATAAAATTACCATTTCTAACATTATTACTATAGAAAATGAATGTATTTTTGTTCTCTTTATACAGATTTGGAAGGAACCCCATAACCTGTATCATACTGTTATTCATAAGCATATTACCTGGTCACCGAACGATTATACATACGCCATTCTCAGAGTTCTGGCTGATGTTTTTACATAATTTGTATATCAAATACTTATGAAGAAAAATAGAATCAGTATTTCAAACATTTTTAAAATACGTCATGGTTAATTACCATAAAAAATGAATGTCTTTTTATTCTCTTTATACAGATTTGGCAGAAAGCCCATAGCCTGTATCATACTAGTATTCATTAGCATACCTCACATATGCATTACCTGGTCACCGAACGATTATATATACGCCATTCTCAGATTTCTGGCTGTAGTTGGTTGAAACTATTAGGTATTTTTATTGAAATTTTCAAAAAAGTATGTTAGGAGATTACTATGGTTACCAAAGCAATACAGATAGATTTTTACAGTGTGATTCAATGTTTGTTTTGAAAACAATTTTCACACCGTATATTCGTGGATAATAGTCAAACGTAAGAAAAAAACGATTCTGGCGGAGTGATTCTACTTACTCTTAAAGTAGTGCTGAAAACAACATCATTTTTAGAGTACACCTAGAGCAACTGATCATTGTTTTCATCAGTTTCCCAATGTGCACTCTTAAAACGGTGTGTTTTCATCAAACGAAATTATTGTGAATGTTGGACGAGTGAGCAACACTTTTAAATGGATAACTGTGATCAGCTTCATCAACTTGACGTTACTAATCACACGCAAATACTTTCATTTGATAAACACCGTTCCAAAATTGTTCATTAAAACTTATAAATCTTTAGTTCTATAAATATTTTTCTGATATTCAAACCATCAAAAAGCATACCAACATAACTTTCTCCTTTTCATTTATCACATTTGTCGTCATCTTGAATTATCTATCGCTACCATTTAGTTATCGATATATACATCCCTTATATTTAAAAGAGAAAATTAATACGAAAGTATCTGAGATAACAAAGAGAGTCGTAAAGACTTTTATTTCGGATTTTGTCCCTGAAATTTTTGCATTCAGTTGTAGAGATGGTTGGACCAACATGGCGATCTTTCATCGTTAATATGCACCAGGTGACCTTTGCTGTCGGTGAAATTATTCTGTGTGGGCTAGCATATCTGATTCGTGACTGGAAAGCTCTACAATTGGTGATATCGTTACCTTCAATTGTGTGTCTATTCCATAGTTGGTAAGTACGTTCTATCGCTTAGACAAGCTAACAGCAGTAGCATATTTATTCCTAACTGTATATTGAATATATAACTATCATAATCGAATAATTGATAAACATAATATAAACTTTCTTTTTGCATGTTAAGTATAATATAAAGTAAAACATAACAATTTGATAAATGTCAGTTACAGAACAAGAAAAGTATGAATGATGATAATTTGTCTATCAAACAGAAACACGTCATATCATAACTAATAAGGGGCCGCAAATAAAGTGTTACCTTAACCTTATTTTCAATATCTAGAATAAAATCGCTATGTTTTTTTGTGGGTGGGTGTAATTAAGGTGACACACATTATTGCTCCAGATGGTAAATAGTTTAAAAACAAATCCCAATAGTACGTCTTAAATATTATACTCTCATGATCACGATTGAAAGAAATCAGAAATGCTATTTTTAATTCTAAATATACGTCAACTTGTTTTTTACCAGATAAATACACTATCTCGTACAAGAAGTGATGTTTGAGGACATTTGTGTGAAGTTTCATGACGACAATCGGATAAGAATGTCGCCAAATTCCATTAAAACTAGCAGTTACCTTTGTTTAATCCAAGATGGTTGAAACGTAAACCTTACAACACCTACAATATGTTTATGACAATCTGATCAAAAATGAAGTTTTCTGGTCAGAAAGGCCGATGATGAGACCAAAATGCACATAATGGCCATATGGTGCAGTTTGTGTTCTAGTAAATAATTTCTGTAGACCGATGATTGATCACTTCGAAGAGGATACGTTTGTACGTACATCGGTATTTTTGTACTTGCAATTCTCTGTATACCTCAACAACTCGTCGCTAGGGTAAAATAAAAGGCAAACAAAAATACCAAAACATTTATCGTTTTTTTCTAATTATCCTTAATTGATAAAGACTTTATTTATCCTTAGTTGATTCACAGTAATGTATACATTATATGTGTATTTGTCTCGGGTTTCAGGATGAAATGCTTGACATCAGTTTAGTGAACCGTTACCTGCATTTGTTTTCGGAATATCCTCATTGTCGGCAGGATTGCTTTGCTTGGCACTCCCTGAAATCTTACATCAAGGCTTACCTCAAACGATCAGTGACCTAAGTATCAAGACACCTAAACAAGTGAACAGAAACACGACCAGACATCCTATATGGACAACTGAACTGTGCTCTTCAAGTACATGTTGGTCCAAATCTGTAATACATTTGTATTTCTTTAAACTAATGTGACCAATCAGAAGTGAACAGATTCATGTGCGAAAATGCCCTATCTTCACAGCGGTCCGCCATGCATACGGCCTGTGGTCAACCATACAGACAGTCATAAGGGTCACCATGCAACACATTGTACCCATTCTATACGTCCTGTGAATCCACCCGTCATGTCGTCAGATTAGTCTAAATAGGCCTTTAAACGCAATTTTGAACATATCGTAAGTCCAGAATTACCCCCACAGTCCTGAATCTGTATATATTATGGAATAGAGTACTAGTCTTACGGTACACGTACGCGTAGTCATGCTATGCAGTGTATGAATTATTTCTGTAAATACTGTGGTACAGCGTTGCATAGTGCATGCAATCATGTTATACAGTTTATGGTTAAATTTTATACATAATATGGTATAGAGATGCACAGTACACGTAATCATGCTATATACAGTATATGGTTAAATCATTAAATTAAGTACATAATATGGTATACTATGCTATGAGTTATGCTGTCTATGTTAATACCTGGTATACCATCGTACTATGTACTTTCCCTCTACACTGAACATCACTATACCACATGCTATAATATATATGCAGTGAAGTGTCTTTTGATCACTAAAATTACGTAAATTATGTATACTACCACGTTTGTACATGTATACCCTTGATCGTTATTCCGTCTTTGCGTATTGCAGAGTTATCTTCTCTTGGGAGCAGGTATTGATTGTTACGTCACTTGTTTGTGAGAGTAACGTCATCAATTTTTGAGAAAACGACGTAATTTTCTCACACAAACCAATGCCGTAACAATCAATACCTGCTCCAAAGAGAAGATAACTCTGCAATATGCAAAGACGGAATACCAGCTGGATTGGTTACATGTACCTTTCAGCTGTATATGTAATACAGTTTTTTTTGTATATAATTTTACTCCGTTACTCCACGGACTTAGATTCTAATCTAATTCCGTGGTTACTCTGTAAATCCCAAATTGACCTTTTCACATGTAGTATACTGTGTGTTTGATAGTGCACGTGCTATGTCTACGTCACGCATGACTGAGGCCGACGGCAGCCGTTTCATCTGTGTTGTTTTTGATAACGGGTAATAGTATATCGAGTCATAGGGCTGCGATCCGACTCTTTTATGCAATTGCTTATTGGATAAGTTTTTCTCGGAAAGCATTTTTTTTTTAACTTTTAGCATATACTCGGAGCTGAACAAAATATTGTTGTTTTTAACTCCTTTTTAATCGGTTTAATGCTAGGTCAACATGCTTTTTACGATAACAATGCTTTTATCTTTCTAGTACTATTGCTCACAATACTAACTCATATGGATGTTGAATCAATTCCTGGTCTGACAGCAAATGAACTTTCTATTCTGCATTTAAATATTCGTAGTGATAAGTGTTCGTAATAAATTAGACTTTACATTATATGTCTAACCGAGACGCATTTAGATGAAAATGTAAATTCTATGATACATTACAATTACCTGGTTTTACTGAACCTTTCAGGACAGACAGATCATTCGTGGGTGGAGGTATTTTAATTATGTATCCAGAAATTGGTTTAAAGGTTTAAAACAAGAGAACCGTGACCAGAGCATTTTTGGTCTTTGACAAATTACTGGAACAACCGGTAATGCAATTCAGGAATTAATGAAAAATGCTTGTCCATGCAAAGACAAAACATGCATGTTTGTAATTTCAAGATTCGTGGAATTACTACCAAATGTTATGAAATTATTGGAATTGCCCTTGGTGCATTGTTCAGGAGTGTTGTCGAATGTCATTTATTAATTTCTCTACGGCTTGTGTTTTCCTGCAGGACTAGTTGTACTCACAAACAAGTGTTATGCCAAAGAAAAAAATCTAATATGCAACTACAATATAGTTCAGAGCTACTGTAACAAGAGTACCGAACAATATACGCCCGTTGAATGCCATCACGGGATTAGATTATCTAAGTCTGTGATGCCATATAGTGTTATATACTTTCTTACATTGAAATAAGATCTGAATCATTCTAAGAGTGGTTAGCTGACATGCTATAAACAAGAGATCCCAGAGGGATCTTGGCACCCACCTTTGTACCATCTTCATTAGTTCTTTGTCAGTTCGATCTTTTCTCTTCTTGCCTCTAATCTGTTTGATCGAGTCATGTTAACAGTAAATGCACCTTGAGGTAACTTTTGATCTAAACTTAATACTGATGTGTATGAAAGCCAACCTTCAAAGTGAGTTTGTCATTTCACATATTTACAAGTACAGTACTTAATGTGAAAGAAATAGAATCGATCATTGCAATATGAGAAAGATCTGTTTAGTTCTTCTTTTAATCCATTTTGTTTTTATGATCAGTCTCAAAATATAACATACACAACGAGGGATCAAGGGGAACCTACATTTAAAATTTGAGAAAGATCCCTCCCGTACTTCCCGAGAAATAGCGATAACAAACTTTCACTATCAAAATCCAAGATGGCTGCCTGTCGGCCATGTTGTTTATCCGATCAGTCTCTAAAATTGCCCTGCACAGCTAGGACCAAGGGGAACCTACATATAAAATTTAAGAAAGATCCCTCTAGTTCTTCCGGAGAAATAGCGGTAACAAACCCACACTATCAAAATCCAAGATGGCTACCTGTCGGCCATGTTGTTTATCCGATCAATCTCAAAAGTTGCCCTGCACAGCTAAGGACCAAGGGGAACCTACATATAAAATTTAAGAAAGATCCCTCTAGTTCTTCCGGAGAAATAGCGGTAACAAACCCACACTATCAAAATCCAAGATGGCTACCTGTCGGCCATGTTGTTTATCCGATCAATCTCAAAAGTTGCCCTGCACAGCTAAGGACCAAGGGGAACCTACATATAAAATTTGAGAAAGATCCCTCTGGTACTTCTTGAGAAATAGCGATAACAAACTTTCACTATCAAAATCCAAGATGGCTGCCTGTCGGCCATGTTGTTTATCCGATCAGTCTCAAAAGTTGCCCTGCACAGCTAAGGACCAAGGGGAACCTACATATAAAATTTGAGAAAGATCCCTCTGGTACTTCTTGAGAAATAGCGATAACAAACTTTCACTATCAAAATCCAAGATGGCTGCCTGTCGGCCATGTTGTTTATCCGATCAGTCTCAAAAGTTGCCCTGCACAGCTAAGGACCAAGGGGAACCTACATATAAAATTTGAGAAAGATCCCTCTGGTACTTCTTGAGAAATAGCGATAACAAACTTTCACTATCAAAATCCAAGATGGCTGCCTGTCGGCCATGTTGTTTATCCGATCAGTCTCAAAAGTTGCCCTGCACAGCTAAGGACCAAGGGGAACCTACATATAAAATTTGAGAAAGATCCCTCTGGTACTTCTTGAGAAATAGCGATAACAAACTTTCACTATCAAAATCCAAGATGGCTGCCTGTCGGCCATGTTGTTTATCCGATCAGTCTCAAAAGTTGCCCTGCACAGCTAAGGACCAAGGGGAACCTACATATAAAATTTGAGAAAGATCCCTCTGGTACTTCTTGAGAAATAGCGATAACAAACTTTCACTATCAAAATCCAAGATGGCTGCCTGTCGGCCATGTTGTTTATCCGATCAGTCTCAAAAGTTGCCCTGCACAGCTAAGGACCAAGGGGAACCTACATATAAAATTTGAGAAAGATCCCTCTGGTACTTCTTGAGAAATAGCGATAACAAACTTTCACTATCAAAATCCAAGATGGCTGCCTGTCGGCCATGTTGTTTATCCGATCAGTCTCAAAAGTTGCCCTGCACAGCTAAGGACCAAGGGGAACCTACATATAAAATTTGAGAAAGATCCCTCTGGTACTTCTTGAGAAATAGCGATAACAAACTTTCACTATCAAAATCCAAGATGGCTGCCTGTCGGCCATGTTGTTTATCCGATCAGTCTCAAAAGTTGCCCTGCACAGCTAAGGACCAAGGGGAACCTACATATAAAATTTGAGAAAGATCCCTCTGGTACTTCTTGAGAAATAGCGATAACAAACTTTCACTATCAAAATCCAAGATGGCTGCCTGTCGGCCATGTTGTTTATCCGATCAGTCTCAAAAGTTGCCCTGCACAGCTAAGGACCAAGGGGAACCTACTTATAAAATTTGGGAAAGATCCCTCTGGTACTTCATGAGAAATAGTGATAACAAACTTTCACTATCAAAATCCAAGATGGCTGCCTGTCAGCCATGTTGTTTATCCGATCAGTCTCAAAAATTGCCCTGCACAGCTAAGGACCAAGGGGAACCTACTTATAAAATTTGAGAAAGATCCCTCTGGTACTTCTTGAGAAATAGCGATAACAAGAATTGTTTACGGACGGACCACGGACCACCCACGCAGGTTGATTTGAATCTAAAATGTAGGAGAAAATCTCCGGACAAAAAATCAAATCTGAAATGAACAAAGGGCAAAAACATTTGCAAAAATCGTTGAATCAAAATTCTTTTAGGGGAGACACAACTTCATATCATGATTATAATGTATACCAAGTTTGAAATAGATGCGTTGAAAAATGTAGGAGGAGATTGTCGGACAAAAATCAAATACTTAAATAAAAAAAGGGCAATAACTTTTAAAAAAATAGTTGAATCAAAATTCTTTTCAAGTAAACACAACAACATATGATTATTTAGCCTACTAAGTTTTAAAGAAATCCGTCAAAAAATGTAGGAGATCTCCGGACAAAAAAAATCAAATACTGAAATGAACAAAGGGCAATAACTTTTGGAAAAATTATTGAATCAAAATTCTTTTAAGGGAGACACAACTTCATATCATGATTATAATGTATACAAAGTTTCAAAGAGATTGGTCGAAAAATGTAGGAGGAGATTGCCGGACAAACAAAAGTTTACACCGGACGGACGGACAACCCCATACCATAATGAAGGGCGTATAAAAATTGATACTGAATCCAAATATAATGATATCCAAATCATATGATACCAACTTTACAAGTTAACAAGTTTATTGTTCAAGTTTATCGTTTTTCCTCAGATACAATACAATGTACAACATGAGGTATCAAGAGTATAATAATACACATGTAATGACAAAATGGATGGCAAGTACACAAAACAGTATGCATGATACATTATTGATAGCTTGTAGTACATGTATATGCTTATTACAACAGTTTGTTAATTTTTTCCAACAAAAGACAATTCCATTTAATACTGTCGTGTTACAAAATGACAACAGACCACTCATTTTAATTTGAGAGGATTTTTTTTCCAAAATACAAGAAAATATACTTTTCTAAGCTCTACAATTATTAAATTTGTACATTTGAATAAATAGTAAAATTTGATTCGTCCCCTAGATCCTTTTTACATAGAGTGCATTTTCAGTCTTGTTTTTTAATGTTATGCCATCTACCCGTTTCAATGGGAAAATTCACATTAGAACATCTAAATTTGCAAAATATTGACCTGTTTTTCCCAGAAAGGCAAGTCAAATAAGGCTCAAGTTCATGTTTCTTCTTAAAGTTACCATAGAGTTCACCTCGAGATGAATTTTGAATGTCTGCATGCAATCTTTGTAAAAATTGATCAATACAAATTTGTTTGACAGTGTTTTTGATATATTATTTACTAATAGGTTCCTGTTTTATAAAAATAGAACTTTGTCCGACTTCACCAAAACACATTTTTACATATTCTAACCATTTAAACTTACACAAATTATTGGCTTGAAGTTTGAACATCAATCTATACATATGACAACTAATTTTAGAGGTACATGTATTCATTAAGAGTGAGTTATAAAAAGTCATCCTTCATAACTTAACAGCTATATAGCTATCTCAAGAGGATATTGACCTAATTCACCATAAATCATAAAGCTTGGAGTCGAAGTTCGCAGGCCCAAAATTTCAAATGAGTGTGTTCTACTATTTTGATATTTTTGTAACCCCATACTTCAGATCCATATAACAATAATAGGACTTACTAGGGTATGAAATAATTTAAGTTGCAAGTCTATTAGAAGATGTTGATTTTTTATCTTACGATACACAGAAAAAATGGATTTTTGGGCTTGCTCACAAAGCTTCTGCTTACATTTCAAAAAGCTACCATTGTAATTAAATGTCACAACCAGTTAGCTAAAATTGTCCACTTCTTCTATAACTTGACCGTTAATTCTAAATACATGGTTATTTTTAGATTTGCGTTTACAGAATACAAGTATCTTTGTTTTAATTTCTTCACATTAACTTCTAATTTCCATATATCACATTATTTCTGAAAAACTTTAAGAGCATTTTGCAAACCTTCAGCAGAATCAGAAAGAAGAATTGTATCGTCAGCGTATAACAGGACGAAAAGATCCTCAACTATATTCAGCTGTCTGAAATTTATCTTTCAATTATTCTAAGGGGAGTGAACTATTGGCTCTAAAAAAGTCTCCCTAACACATACAAAATTTGAATTAATTTATAACAATTCGTTGAAAATGTTGCATTAGTTGCACTCACAAGAAAATTTTAGGTTTCCCATGGCCATAAATTAACAAAACTCTTGTAAAAGTAAAAGCAAGATTCTGCTTTTATATATGAGAATGTTCAAATAACATTGAAACATGTACAGAAAACTGCTGGACTAGTTGCAATCAAAAGAAAAATTCACTAAGTTTCAAAGGGCAATAACTCTTGTAAAATTTACTCAGGATCACCCTTTTACAATTTGCAAATCTTTATATGGTACCCCTGCCTGATAAATAAAAATGTTCCACAACACTCACTTGAAAACTGCAAGACCAGTTGCACTCACATAAAAAAAAACTTTTATGTATCAAAAGGCCATAACTCTTGCAACAATTGAGGCAAGATTCTACTGTTACATATATATACTGATTTTCATATGATACCCCTGGCCTAGGCCCGACACATACACAATTTCATAACATTCTGTTGAAAACTTTTGGACAAGTTTCACTCACGAGAAAGTGTTATAATTAAATGACAGACGTATACACACTCTGATTTACAGGTGCACGTGCACATGTATAAAAAAAAAACCATTATCAGAGTAAGTAAAGGTCATCCATTTCATCAAACTTGATAGCACTTCATCCCCGCATGTTTGTGGTCATATATCGTCAACCTACATGTAGGTCTTTTTGTTATCAGAAGAAGTTGTTTCAAAGTTTTAACGAGTACGACTCCTGTGGTGCATTTATGTTTTTTAAAGAGTCTGAATGCCATTCATCATGTTAGCACTTTATCCCTGCATACTGCTGGCCCAAATATCACCACCGTACCCTAGACCTTTAACTTTATTTGAAAGATATTGTTTAAAAATGTTATGCTCAACGGAGACAAAGTCCTGGCTTAATACAGACTGGGGCCTGAATCCAACTCTAGTAGGATGATTACATGTGTATTAATTTTATCTCTTCATGTTGTATATGCCCAGCAAACTCAGCCATTTCCACATCAAGATCCAGAGACTAAGTTGCCAGGGGTGGGGCATACCCCCAAAACCAATCCGGATAGCATATCTGTATTAGATATTTTCATAACCAGCAATTGCACTTGTACGGCATAAATGGTTATGGGGGAGGGATCTCAACAATTTGATGTTATGACCGATACACAGGTAATAGACACAACATATCCTATGCCTATATTCTAATATGTAATTAGTACTAATTACATATTAGAATATAGGCATAGGATATGTTGTGTCTATTACCTGTGGACCTATATATAGACTATGACAGTATGTCCTTTTGGCAAGGGCAGCTGTATATATATATAAGCCAACCCTGGCACTGGCAGCGTATCTGTATTTGAACTTTCCATGCACATCAATTGTATATATGGTTTTATCATATGAATACCGTTATGCAGTGTCATAAAGCCATCACATAAAATTATGTCTATGTAACGTGCGTAATATCACTTGAAATGACGACACAATCGAATAGGAGCAATCAATCTGGCGTCACGTCATTGTGAAGCAGACACAATTTTTATCGTTTCAGAGGCGGCCAAGTGCAAAATATTCGTTTCATATCACAATTATACAGTTTACTTTGTATTATATGATAAAAAGAATCTATTATTCATTTCCCTTCATATTAGATTGATGATACTTGTTTTAGATTTTTCATATTTTCGCAAAAATGAAAAATCCAAAACTTGTATCATAAATCTCATATGAAGGGAAACTTAAGACAGATCCGCTATATAGCATTGAAACCAGGAGCAAAGGTTTTAGGGATGTGGCCAAACCCCAGGCATATTATGATATTTAATATTTGCTCTACATGTATGTACCTATGCTTGTGGTTAGACCCTAAAGTCAATTCTGATATCATGAGTGTCTGTATCTGGGGTTTGGGATCTAGTCATTTCAGAATTATGACCTATGGACCAGAACTTGGAGCTATCTTGGTAAAATATTTGTAGCCTTCTCTTAAAATTTCTAAGCAATTGCTATATGTGGTTATAATAATAAGATGGAGATCTAAACCATTTGTATGTTTTTGAATCCCCATGGGGCCACCACCTGAGGATGTTTCCAACCAAATATGGCTCACATTGATCTCTTTGTTTCATCATCAAAAAACTTCATTTCCCCCTAAAAAAAATTATTTGTGTACAAGAAAAAAAAGAAAAAAGGGAAAATCCTGCGGTAGGGCGCAGCTAAACAACTGTGTCCTCGCGAACGCGAGTAAAAGTCTTTGTCAGCCTGTCCCTACTACCTCATCCGCAATACTCCAGGGGTTATATGCTCAGTTACTATTGCATGTAGCTATTTGATTCAATGGTCTTAGCTGCAGGTTAACACAAATTGATTATTGCTAGGCTGATATCTGTCCTTTAAGGATTGTAGAGGATTGACACTTGTGACCAGACTTTAAAGTCAGTCAATTTTATCGTTACATGACTGTGAGATTCTTTTGATGTACACCAAAGGATCAAATTTTCAAAACTAGTCCTCTTGTCTCATCTACATGCTGGTGTACACGTGCACTGAGACTTAAATTTTCTTTTGACATAAACCAAGTGTGCAGAAAGCAAAAGTGAATGTAACCACCGGAGTATCGAGGATGAGCTGAATTCTATACAAGAGGCCCAAGAGGGCCTGTATCGCTCACCTGAATATTTAAGCAGTCATAGCAAAATATTCTCATTAAATATCATATTGCACTAAAAATATTTCCCTCGCAAACTTTGTAGGCTCCATCTGTTGAATTAGCTCTATTCCCAAAAGCTATCAGCCAAATCTTATGAATCCGTTCCTTTTAGTTCTCAAGAACAAATCCATTAAAATGTTGTTGACCTCTGTGACCGCTAAAGTAGGTTGAGGTCATTTTCATTTGCAAACTTTGGTGAGCTCTATCCCAGGAAGTCACAAGCCAAATATTATAATTTTATGCCTTTTAATTCTTCAAAAGAAGCTGTTTGAACTGTTTGACATATTTGAACGCTGTGACCTTGAAAGAAGGTCAAGGTCATTTTCATTCGAAAACTTTGTTTGGCTCTTTCCCAGGAAGCCACTTGCCAAATATTAAGATTTTATAACTACCAGTTCTTCAGAAGAAGTCGTTTAAAGTGTTTGACATATCTGCCTCATGTGACCTTAAAAGAAGGTCAAGGTCATTTTCATTCTCAAACTTTGTTGGGCTCTTTCCTAGGAAGCTACAAGCCAAATATAGAGATTATATACCTTTCAGTTCTTCAGAAGAAGTCGTTTGAAGTGTCTGACACATTTGACTCCTGTGACCTTGAAAGAAGGTCAAGGTCATTTTCATTCTCAAACTTTGTCGGGCTCTATCCAAGGAAGCCATCAATCAAAAATAAAGATTCTATACCTTTCAGTTCTTCAGAAGAAGTCATTTGAAGCTTTTGACATATATGACCCCTGTGACCTTGAAAGTAGGTCAAACTAGTTTTCATTCTCAAACTTTGTTGGGCTCTATCCCAGGAAGCCACCAGCCAAATATAAAGATTCTATACCTTTCAGTTCTTCAGAAGAAGTCGTTTGAAGTGTTTGACACATTTGACCCCTGTGACCTTGAAAGCAGGTCAAGGTAATTTTCATTCTCAAACTTTGTTGGGTTCTATCCCAGGAAGCCATCAGCTAAATATGAAGATTATATACCTTTTAGTTCTTCAGAAGAAGTCGTTTGAAGTGTTTGACACATTTGACCCCTGTGACCTTGAAAACAGGTCAAGGTCATTTTCGTTCTCAAACTTTGTAGGGCTCCTACCAACAAAGCTTTCAGCCAAATATCATGACTCTAGGCCTGTCCGTTCTTCAGAAGAAGTTGTTTAAAGGAAAAGTTGACGGACGGACGACGGACGCCGCGCCACGGCATAAGCTCACCTGGCACGTGCCAGGTGAGCTAATAATGGATTTGATCAAATGAATCTGAATTTCTGAATTTGGCACGAAAATGTATCTGGTATACGTAGGGAGGATTTCTTTTTCCAGGAAGGTAATATAACTGTATACAGGAAAAATCACATGTATAAAACTTTTGGCCTTATTTTTCTGATGTTCTCTCCTCTTTTTCCACTGTATATTCCACAAAGGTATCCTCTCATATGAACATCAGCATAATCCCATGTCAACATATTTTCTTCTGATAATTTGGTTTCTTCATTAAGTACTTACATTTTCTAACTTCCTCCTTAATGTGTAGTTTAGCAGCATTAACCACTTGAGGATGAGACCCAAAGATAAGTATAAGGCCAGTTTTGTTCCATTTTATATCAAAATTGATTTTAGCCTTCATTTTGATTCTTTCAATTTTCTCCGAGTGATTTACAAGGAGCATCGAACAAATCCTCTCATGAATATAAGGATTGTCATCTGTCAACACCTCTCCTTGGTATGGTCGGATTTCAAACCTCTTTATTTTACTGATTTCTTTGGTGACTATCTGTACAGCATTTTTCATCGTTTCAGCATTAGATGCACAGACAAGTAAATGACGACGACTTCTTGTGACAGAAAGTTTACAATTGAGTTCAGTCTCCAACACCAATTTCCTTTCGTAATGTTCAATGAGAAACCGACAAATCTGGTCAGAAATATGAGCATTAATATCTAAATGCACCTTTTGCATGAATGGTAGGCATACCTCATTTTTAACTCTTTCCAATTCTTCTGTTACTTTTTGTGCAGCTTTCCTTACCACTTCTGCATCAAACCCTTTGACAAGGATATAGCCAGTCATACCGCTATTATACCTGTAAGTAAGCGTCCTTTCATCTATTTCGAAATCGAGCCCGGTTTCCAATATAAATTTTCTCATGGTCTCTTCTCCTTCTTTCATGAAATGGTGAGAAATGTAATGATGCATATCAATATCATCATGCGTCCACACTTTTTCTTCGATGGGGAAATGGGTCAAAGCATGTTTTATTCCTTTAACTTTCAGGTGTAAGAATGCTGCAGCTTTCTGCACCACTTTAGCATCAGAACCTGTAACAAACAAATAACCATGTTTCGAAGTTTGTATTTTCAAATCAGGTCCATTCTCAAACTCAAATCTTCTTATCTCTTCCAATCCTTTTGTAAAAAGATGTTCACAAATACTTTCATGAACATCAAAGTCTTGATCTGTGGTCACCTTTTTTATGAAGGGATACTGACCGAGCTCATTTCTTATTGTTTGAACTTCTATAGACACTCTTTTTGCAGCAATGTTCACGACTTCAGTGTCAAACCCAGAGACCAGTATGCAATCAGGTTTTTTGGTGAATAATCTAAAGTCAAGTCCAGTCTCTGACATCAATTCTTTCACCCTTTGATAACTGTCTTTCGCGAAAATACTGCAAATCATGTAATGAATATCAGGATCTTCATCAGTTGACACCGTTTCTCTGACAGGTAGAGCTATACCATGTTTAATTCTTTGAATTTCCAGTATTACTTTTTGAACAGCTTCTTTCATCACTTCATCATCCACTCCAGAAACAATTAGATGGCCTCTTCCCTGTTGATCTATTGCAAAATTCGCCGCTGTCTTAAAACATTTTTTAATTTGATAACAAATCCAATGATGCACATCAATATCGTCATCTGTCGACACTGTTGTTGTGTAGTCGAACTGGTCCACCTTTTTAAGCTTGTATCTTTGAACTAGTACGGTCACTATTTCTTCAGCAGTCTTTACCGCTTCGTTATCAAACCCATAGATAGAAATGTGGTCATCCTTCACGAGGAGTTTACAATGTAAATACGGTAGTAAAAGTTTATGAATCTTGCATCCTCCTTTGCCGATGATACTTCCAGAAATCATGTCATGTAATGCTGTATCTTTCGAGGTTGGCACCTTCTTCACAATCACTTGTGTATTGCTGGCTATTTGAGAACTACAAGGCCGTGATAATCTGTGTGACAAACTTAAGTCTGGGCATAAATGTTTTGCATTTCTTGAAACATTGAAGCTTGCAAACATATGTCGAGAAATATACAATCGGTACCTAACCGCCCGTACAAATGCTGCCATTTTGTTTTTGTGCAAAGGCAGGCCTACTAATTACAATCCGTAGAGCCCTATACGACTCGGGAGAGCCCGGTGGCAGTGAGAAATTATAGCCGCCAAACAGGCCTAGCGATTTATGGTTATATCGGCCCAATGTAAAACGGCCTCGATTTACCCTAGTGAAATCGGCCCTATGTATACATTGAATATACATAAATGTTATTATAATCCCTTTCTTTGGGTTTCATTTATATATCAACCTCTGAACATATATCTTTAAATTAATAAATTCCTTTCTGCATTTCTTTGTCTCAGTCGCGAGTTCCACAAGGGGAGGTAACCGGAACTAATGTAATCTGTTATATACGTCGCGTAAGATAGTTATCATTTTGTGTGTAATCTGAAACACTGACATTATTTAATTAGATTTAATAACTGGAATGGTTTTTTTTATATGAATAATGAGGAAGTTAGCCGATGCATACAGTTTTTTTTCTTTAAAAACTGTATACATCGTTACCAGCTCTTGCCACGTGGAGGCCTCCTCTTTAAGAGCCATAATGTTTAGTTGATGTCTCACAATATATTTATATATCTAAAGTTCAAAATAATCAATAATGTTTGTCCTAATCACTGCCCTACACTATTTGTCCTATTCACTGTCCTACACTATTTGTCCTATTCACTGCCCTGCACTACTTGTCCTATTCACTGTCCTATACTATTTGTCCTATTCACTGCCCTGCACTACTTGTCCTATTCACTGCCCTACACTATTTGTCATATTCACCGCACTATTTCACTATTCAACACTATTTGTCCTTTTCACTGTCGATTACTGTTGATTAGGTGCAAAGTGTTGATCAAATGATGTAAGTCGATTGAAAGTGATTGTCCAAGAAAATCAGTCATATTTATCACCATTTGCGTGAGTGATCAATACATTTGATTGGCTACCTGGAGTTGAGGCGGTGTTTAAATCCCATGTATTTAACATATAGATACATTTGCTGATCCAGGACTTGATGTGCCATTTAAACAAGTAATTATATTTTGTTATAAACAATACATTTATAGCCTCGTTTTACTGCATACATTTACCAAATAAAAATATCTCATTTAAGAACAAAAAGTGTAACGTTAGTGCAGGCAAATTCGCCATGCACCCAAATTCGCCACCCTGTGACAAAAATGCCATATGACGTCATAATACATGAGATGTGACGTAAATAACGTCACCATAGTCTTCAACACAATTAAAGCCTTAAGATATTTTGACAAGAAGAGGTATAAGTAGGGAAAACTGAACAGTTATGAAATATCTTGTAATACAAGGAATCTTAAAAATTTGGTCTGTGCGACGGACATCTCGTCAACTAAACTCATTAATCTGAGGCCAGTTGGTTGTTATTTAGTGTAAATTTATTACATACACATGAAAATATCCATATCTTAACACTAATTGCAGTTAATGCAAGTAAATCAAGTTGTTTTTCTACAAGTGTACTTTGGTACATGTACAATGTACTGACGATCCAATGCGTGTTTATGAAAATGACGATCGGAAAGATCCGCGATTTGATAATTCGTCAGTTTCCTTTTCAGTGCAATGTGTATTTACAATACAATCAACCAGTATCTTTTTAAAAGTATTGGTTGCGTCTTACTTTCAACAATCTTACAACACTTAAATTAAAATACCATCTAGAAATATTCTAGATTTATATCTGAAAGGAATTTGTTGTCGGCCTGAAAGTACTGCTGTACAATCGCATGCTGATTGTACGTAGAGACCGACAATTATCAAAAACTGGGTTCTTTTACATGAAAAAGTAAGTACATTTACAACACCTAGTCTGGCAGTCTTTGTTGGATAAGTTTTCAAGCCCAAGAAAATCGTTTTAATTTGTCAGATTTTCCCCGTTGACGTGCAAGACAATCGGAGACGTACATGTGACAAATTATCGAAAAGAGATTTCGGGCGGAATCTGCATCAAATAATTAGTGCTTCGGAAATAAGAGGTCGCAGTCGGCAAATTATATTCGATAGAAAAAGGCCGACCAGCGACCTCTTATGTTATAGGAGTAAGGATAACAGGTAGTCTTCTCTATACTACGTCAGAAAACAACAAACACATATTTACGTTTGCCTGACTAGCCTGTCGCGTGCAGTAGACATGGTTTCATTAGCCTATTACATGTACAATCAACCATGCACCCTTAACACGATATACTCGCATCCTTTTCCCAGTTCTCCTTCTCATACATTATAGAAATCCTATCCGTATAGCAGATAACGAAAACAGTTCTCTGAAAAGAAACCAAGCGAGTCACCCAACCTGAAACCCTTCTGGGACTACAGGAGGTGCACCAGACCTGAATGCTTAGGCTTCAAAAATTCTGGGATTCTACATAAACCTGTACTGCTTCTAACACTGCCATACGGAAACGCTAAAAGAAACACTGATCTGAATCTAATCTTAACTTCAAAACTTCTTGAAACCGATGTTTGAAAAATATTCAGAGTAAAAAAATAAAACAAGACGTGTTACTGCAGGTAATACCGAATGCGTCGACTTACATATAACGCCCTCTTTGACTGGGACACTCTGGTCTTGTGCCTCGACTATAACATTTGAAGATTTACTTATCTTTTCACTGGCCCTCGCCATAGCCACCTCCCTCCCCTGTAAGCCCGGACATTCCCTCCTCCAGTGTCATGGGTTCCCGTAAGCGAAACAGGTCCCGGGTTTGACGCTCTGTGTAGATGCAATGTCGGTGTGTTTTCTTTGTGGAAACTGCTTAGGCTCCGGATGGTTGAACGGATAGAACTGGACATGGTGGTGGTCTCATGTGTTTTATTAGGTCCCGCCTCCCCTGTAGAAGAAGACCAGATCTTGAGTCAACTTTAGTCAAGAGCGTAGTAGTTGAGGTCACTATTAATAATCGTAAGTGGGCCATTGTAGGAGNCCCCCCCCCCCCCCCAATCAAATACGAAAACTCTGTCTACGACGACTTATGTCAGACTCTAGATCGAGTCAGCATACATTATGATAATACTTTGCTCGTTGGATTTATGGAAAACTCGCAGCCCTCATCTGTTGATGTCATTTTAAGCAACAGTACATCTTTTTTTATTTAGTACGTTTGCTTTTAACTCTGGTCTTAGTGACTGGCATCATATGATTGGGACTGTTTTTAAAGGGAAATGTAAACCAGTTATGAAAGAAAAGAGGAAATATAGATGTTTTCAAAATTTTGATGAAAACAATTGCAGTGATGATATAAGTAAAATCCCTTTCCAGGCAACTTATGCTTTTGATGATGTTGATGATATTTATTGGGCCCATGAAAACTTAATCACTGACATTATTGATGAACATGCTCCTGTAAAAGGAAAAGTAGTGAAATAGAAATGATGTCCATTTTTTAATTCAAACTTGCGTAAAGCTGTGTATAAGAAACGTATGCTTTTTAACAAATATACTGGTTGCAAATCGGCCTCTAACTGGGAGGCATATCGTAACCATAGAAATTATGTGTGTAAATTACGTAAACAATCTATGCGCAACTATTTCTTCGAACGCTGTGCAGGTGGTCCCAAATCAAAAGATTTCTGGTCCACCATTAAGCCATTTTTATCAAATAAGGGCTCTGCACAATGCAATAATGTAATTTTAAAAGGAAAATGAGGCCATTATCAGTGATCAAACAGAGGTCAGCAATGTTTTTAATATTTTTTATGTAAATGTTGCTTCTGATATTGGTACAGAAGATTCTTTTGATGAAACTATTTTAAAAGAGATAAGGGCACACAATAATGATCAGTCAAGGTTTTGTTTTAATCATGTCTCTCCTTTCGTGGTTGAAAAGGCTATCTCTAAGGTGAAGGCGACCATGAGTATGTCGCTGCCATACTGATGGACCTATCCAAGGCTTTTAACTGTCTTCCTCATAACTTGTTGGTCGGGAAGAAGCCTCAGTTCCTGGGCAGCAGGAAGCAGCAGGTAAAAATTGGCTCCAAATGCGGTGACTGGCTGGAAGTGCTGAAGGGGTACCCCAGGGTTCTATTTTAGGACCCTTGCTTTTTAATGTATTTGTAAATGATATGTTTTTATATGTGAAATCCTGTAAATTATATAATTATGCAGACGACAACACTGTCAGTGAATAAAATAAAGACCCAGATGCTTTAAAACATAATATTGAAATTGACTGTCAAAATTTAATAGACTGGTTAAAATTAAACCAGATGAAAGCAAACCCTGATAAATTCCAGGCCATTTGTATAGGGAAACGTTCGGTAGATGCTATACAGTCTTTTAGTATTGGCGAAATAGATATTGTTCCCGACAGTGTTGTCAAACTGTTAGGTGTGAACTTTGATTCATTTTTAAACTTTGAAGCTCATATCTCTGAAAGAGATATGGCGGGTTGCTATGCCTATTTCCCCAAAGCTATGTTACCCTAGTGCGCGCATCCAACCGTGCACTGTTATGACGCGTCCTCGGGTATTTTTTATACAAGTAGCAATATCGGAATCCCGTGTCTAAGAATAGATTATTGTAAACAGACCACATATTTGGTATTCCGGCATTATTTGTTGGTGTTTAAGCACTTGATATAATTACTATTGCCAGTTGGAGGGTAAAAAAATCATAAATTTCATCAAAAATAGTCTTTCCTACAAAGCGTAGCTGTACAGGGATTTGTTGACATGCTTCGATAGCACTAAATAGTAAAGAAATTATTACTAACAAAACTGATAAATCAATAGGTATGTTATTAAAATGAAAACAAAATTTTCCATCGATTTAAAAAAACTATTGCCTTATTAAGGAAAATGATCACATGCCTCAATATTTAAAAAAAATATAACTGAAGGAGGATTCGAACATGCACCGTTTAATTTCTAGTCGCAAGTAAACTGCGTTACACATTCGGCTACATAGAACATATAGATGTTGGCAATTACAAACTTATTTAACCCGAGAAACACCGGTCGCAGTTTAGAGAAACTTGATCAACCCTGTTTTTCATTATTTTGAGCACTTTCCCAAAGGAGGATCACTTTTCCGTAATACGATTTTTTTTGGCAAATTACATCACGGTCACAAAAAGTTTATTCAAAAGTTGGTCCTCGGATGGGAAAGTGTTGAAAGTATTTTTTAAGTCCGGGAAACCCCATCACTTTCATAGATATAGTGTATATGGCTATATTTGCAGTATCATATTAGCAATACCTAATTTCTCAGCAGTTTAAAAATTCATATTCAATTGGTTTTGTATCTTGTGTATGCATTTTTGCTACCCGAAATGTTTTACTCCTTAATTTTTTCCCCCGTTTTCATAAATGCCGACTTAGGGAAATACGGGCAGTTTTCCGCCATACCTCTTTGTAGGAAAGCCTCAAGGCAATTGTCCATTTTAAAGCGAATTGGGAGTTTTTTTTAACCAAACAATGTAGACTTGTAATTCATAATTCTTTTATTGTTTCAAATTTTAACTACTGTCCTTTAGTCTGGCACTCTTGTTCCATGAAGAGTGTCAGAAAGCTAGAAAAGATACAAGAAAGAGCTTTAAGGTTTATACATACTGATCACAACTCATCCTTCAGACACTTACTCAGTATTACCAACAGCGACATGCTTCATGTAAGGCGTCTGAAGGAAATGGGTTGTGAGGTTTTTTAATTTATAAACAAAATTTCTCCTGAATATATTCATATAATCTTGTAAATATTAAGATGTCTAATTATGACTTCAGGAAAGAAATTACTGCTGAGGTGCCAAGGGTCAACACTGTGAAGTATGGACATAAATCGTTTGCTTTTGAGGCCGCCCGGGTGTGGAACAGTCTCCCAAATGACTTCAGAAAAGTTGAAAACTTCAAAGAATTCAGGAGGCTGGTCCATTCCTGGGATGGCCCCATCTGCCTTTGCAATATCGGCAGAGTGATACTTCATACTGTGCCCTGGTTACCTCTGCCACCTGACATTTTGGATCGTGTGATTCTTTTATTGTCTTATCTCATTTCTTATATGTTTTAATTCTATTCTATATTTTTGCTGCATCTTATTTGTATTTTAATTCCATATTTTCTAAAAAAAAATTAAACTTGATAAATTTTGTTAATTGATTTCGGTATCATTTTTAATTTACACTATAATAGTGTATTTTCTGTCAATTTTTACTTTGCTATATTAGCATTGTATGTATATATTCCACTTCATAGTGTTTTAATCCTAAGTCCTAAGTAATTCTTTTTTTTTTTTTTTTTTTTTTTTTTTTTTTTAAACTTAAAACTTAAACTGTGTGACATACAAGTATTCATTCACTATTAACTATGTCTTTTATTTACCTATTCTGAAAACTACTTATCTGTGATCACATTTAATGCTTTTCATATATTAACACCATATATATATATATATATATCCCGGGGGCCTTTGTAGGTAGGGGACTCCCAATCACTTAGAAACCTGGGATATGTACAATGTATACTTTCTTTTTCTGTGATGATTATTACTGTTTTATTATTAATATGTGTGATTATGTCCCTTTACTTGTAATATAATATGTTATTGTTATTTTTACATATGTTTCTCGCAATAATAGCTCTCAAGAGCTAATGTTCCTTGTTTACCTGTATGCGACGTTAAATAAAGTTTCTTGTATCTTGTATCGGAGTGACGCTGTATGGGTGAAATCTCCTGCTATAGAAGCCCCTCTTAGGTTTCCCCTTCATGACTGACTGTTTAATTCTCCGGTTCGTTCTGGACCTTACCCTGTCCATCCGTGTTTCGTCTTCGGAGTCTGACGCTATGAGTTCGGCCACATATTCCTCTACGGCTTTCCACCAAGCTTCAATAGTTTCTGACGATGGTTCAACCACGGACTTAGATAATCTAATTCCGTGGTTTAACAAATCCATACCTTCCGCAATTTTTTGATGTGTGCTGTCAGAGTCTTCGTGCTGGTGAGCTTCCCTCAGCTTTGAGACAACCTTGTTGTTAAACTTAAATTGCTCACAGCAGCGTTTCTTCGTGAATTAGTAGCTGTCCGAGCTCAAAATGTCATTTTGTAACTTCGAATACTGCGACTCGGATATGTCCTTCTGAGAAATATGACTTTTAAAGCCTCTTAACTTGGTAGAAATTAAACTGTCCAGCTGAGACAATAAAACCTCTCGGGAGGCTTTAACCGCAGTGTCCACGTGGCTGGATATAGTTGCCGTTAAACCTTCCATGACCAAAAAATAAGACGAGATACTGCGACCGACGCGCTAGAAAAGTGGCGTACCTACCCGCGTACCATCGCACCCCCACGACACTGCACGTGCCAACACTGTCCACCCGTGATTCCACCTCTGACTAATATATACGTACCGACAAGACAAATAATTCCCACTATTACTTCGAACAGGAATGTATAGTGGAGGGATACGCAACTTCCTCTTTGCCTTAGTAAATGTGTTCCGAGTGAGGTTGGCTTATCTCCCTTGATCGGTGTTCTATGATACGAGCGCCCCCTAGCGGACAAGTTATGGCTTCATCAGAGCGTGGTTGAAGCGTGAAATTTGTGTGTAAACAAACCAATAATAATGAGTATTACTACATTTTTTGTTTTTCTTGATGATGTAGGTTGTTTATATTACATCTGTTGAAAGAAATAGATGGTGTCACAGGACTCGCTGTATTGATTTATTGCCATATTTTTTAAACATTTTCTGTGACTGTGTTCGACGTCAACCGGATGTGGTTTTTTTTTGAGATTCGAAGTTGTGTTTCCAATTCCTCTTCAACGGAATGGTTTACATTAGAATGAAGTATATCCATGGAAAGCTTAATTAATTTAATTTTGTATGGGGGTAATCTTATGGCGGTGAGTTATTATTAATTTGTGTTATTTTTGTTTCAAAAAGAGCTAATGTTTGTATCACTTTGCATCGGAAATGCGTCATTTTCCGTGAAACCATGTTGTCATCTCGCTGTTTAGATCGAATTTTCTTCCAATAGATTCCACCATTTTTCAAATAACGGATATCAATAAAAAGATGAGTATTTTTTGTATTGTGTAGACCCGGGTTTATTTGTCCTCTGTCAGTATTTTTGTTTTTATTGGTCAGGAACTGCCCGCTATGTTACGATTTTTTTTGTAAACATTTGGAAATTTTGTGTGGAAAAAAATGCATTACCACCGTTTTTATATTTCCAATTTCTTCCAAAGTGTTTAATTAAGCTTTTCAAAATTAACGGCAACAGAAAGTTTAATACATTTTATTTTGTAAGGGAGTAGTCTTATGGCGGTGAGTTATTATTAATTTGTGTTATTTTTGTTTCGAAAAGAGCTACTGTAATATGTTTGTATCACTTTGCATTTTTCATTTTTAGTAAAACCATGTTGGCATCTCGCTGCTTAGATCAAATTTTCTTACAATAGGCCTATATCCACCATTTGTGAAACATGGGATATCAATAAATAAAAAAGATGAGTAATTATTGCAGGTGTTATTTGTGGTATGTCAGTGTTTTTGTTTTTATTGGTCTGGAAACTGACCATTACAGACGGTTCCCAATCCGGGACACTTGTGGGAAAGGGTCTAATGAAAATGGCACGTAATACAAACAAGCAATTTTTTTTTTAATAGTTTTTGATTTAGTAGTGGATTTATCACGTTTTGGGGGTAATTCAACTTTATCAAAATCGTCGTCTGAAATGTCCGACTCAATATATTCTGTAAACTCTCCAAGCAAGTGTTCTAAATCTATGTCATCATCCCAAGACAGAAAATCAGACGTTTACATGATGTGTGATTCATGATGAGACAATCTTAAAAGCGCTGATCGAAGTATCCGATCGTGAAATGCTATGAACCTAGTCCAAACCAAAATATAGCACAAACTCAAGATACAGACGATGATATCTCCCGACACAACTACTGTACAGCTAGACATGGTGGCAACGATAACATTTTTTCTGTAATAAAATGAAGACCTACTAATACACAGCCCAGTAAACTTGGATAACCGCAATCAAAACACTTCGATCAGCAATGTGTTACCATGACACCGGAAGCAAGTGCGAGTATAACCTGACACTAGCGCGCAAGGGCAGACCGGCCAGAGTAGGCCCTCGATGACTTCACGGACCAATGAACAAACACAAAAGCTACGATAAGTGTTCGCCACTGGACTCTGAGTTGCAAATCCCTCCACTACACATCCCTGCCTGAATTAACGAAGTCTAATTTTGTACTGGAAGGATATATTGTAGAAGTGTTATCGGTATTCGCCTTATCGTATTCATTTAAATGGTTATGTATACCAACTTAAAACTTTCGTTATGTTAAAATTTGTAAAATTATGATAATGTTTAAAAATATAGCTGCAATTATCTTTCAGTACACGTTCCATTATCAAAATATTCAATATGATGTCATTTAAGGTGGCTCCACACTTTCGCAATTAACCAGCAAAATTCGTTGAAACTTTTATATAATGGTTATGCAACTACGTAGAGTTGATTTTATGAAAATCTAAACATTCCGATAGTTTGGGGACTTTTTTGGAAAAAATACCAAAAAATTTAATTTTCGTCAATTTTAAAATTTCCGGGTTTTTTGTGTGTTTGGCATTGTTCGGAACAATAACAACAATAATAAAATGAAAAGAAGCATTTCTAATTAACCCTACAAATATTTTATTTATCGCAAAATAGGTAACACGTGTTACACAAAGTGTTTTTTATTGAATTTTACGGATAAAAGTGATTATCTACAAGCTAAAAGCAAACAGGACACAACGATCTATACATATAGAATGGGAAATTGAACAAAATATACACAATGGCTTTATAATTAATTTATTTTACAATCACTTCGATCCGGGTGAGGGTTATCTTCTTTGAAAAAAATCGGAACTTTTTGCAGAGGGGTGACATTTACACAATGACAGTTGACTCTGTTTACATATAACAAAAATGATGGAAATAAATAAAAAATATGATATCAAAATTATAAATTTATTGTTCTTTAATGGAACCAAATTCCCCTCAGTCATGTATACAATTTGGACATCATTCCACAGTCCGCTAACTCACGGTATATTTATAATTACATGTCAGGTACATATGTGACCAGAGGCTATCGCATGGTATGCCGTTCCCACGTGCACTCACACATGCATTTCATAGGTATCTTGATATTTTACAAAACATTATTTTCACAGAGTAAGAAGACTACATTTGTAAACACGATTATAACAGCGAAAATCGTAACGACCTCGACAGCTTATGAACTCGTGTAAGCACGCGATATGCACATGTGAGGTTGGTACGTCCGCATTCCATGCGTTTCCTATATGACCTTCTTGAGGTCGTTTGGTCTCATGTCTTCCCGTGAGTCTGTTTATGTCTATGAATTGGAATGGTTTATTCCTAAAGTACGTGTGATTATACATTTCCCGGTAAAATCTCAATATCGGGTGTTGACATATCATCGGCACGCACGTGTACTATTGTTTACCAGGGGCCTGTTCGTTTATGCGGAACGAACGGTTTGACCGTTTATAAATGTAACAATTTCGAGTATAAATCCTGGCGAAACTGCAAATGTGTATGCAGGCCTTGCAAGGCTTTCTCAAGGCTCGCCTGAAAGCAGCATTAGGTTACTAGGTCCCACCTTATTTGATAAACAAACAATAGTGGTCCGATCGGTTTGACCGTTTAAACGAAAACGGCCCAGGTGTTACTATAATTTGCACTACGATATTGAATGCCCGATACGCAATACGGAAATGATGACACGGTGTACATGCACATTTCGATCAAGATAATTGAGTCCGAGCTGTACTTTTTCCGTAAGTACGTCACGAAAATGGACGCTGACGCTGATGACGATGTGTGGAGCCACCTTAAAGGGACATCACGTGAAGAGCCATTTTTTTTAACGAATTTATGTATTGTATGCACTTCCACTTATGTTACCTCGCTATCCCCATATTCATAGTCCGTTCCAAATGTCCAGTTTGACCAATTGAATTGTTCGGGCACGGACTTAGATAACCTAAAATTCTAATTCCGTGGTTCGGGAAAGCCCTGCTAACAAATTTGTCGGACAATCGGGAACCGAGAACTCGTTTACGGAAAGTGCCGACGGTTCCCGATTGGTGGTCTGAGCGAGATGAAACTGCAACTTCTTACCGCACTATGAAACCACGACTTAGTCTAATCTAATTCCGTGATGAAACCAAGTAATATGATTTCTTAGTCCGTATTCAAACTTATTGAACAGTAAATATTCACCATCAGAAGTTAATTGCACACTTGCCAATATTCAGAATTTAAATTTATTTAGCTTTAAATGTATTTATTACCAATAAAAGTGAACAAAGGATGGGGCACAAGTTTTTATAATTTAACACAGCCTTCTTCCGTCATACATTTACAATTAAATGTCAACAATGATAATAGGCATAAACATAAAGTAGATATATATAAATATATATTGAATTTAGTACCGGAATGTGACCGGTACAGATGGTACGGGGCTAAACACCTTCCCTCAACGAATATCCCTTTTCAAATGTTTTCATAAAGTGCATATATGCAATGACAAACTACACGCGTATACAAAAGAGAAACGTTTGTGAATATTTTTATTACATTGTACAACTCAATGTCTTTGGTCAATTTTTTTTTCTATACCATGCATATAAATTTATGTATACTCTCTTTCCCACTTTCACCGTCTCCATACGCTAACACTTAGTAAGTCATATTAGCCATCACACACAATAAACTGTATGGCAAAACTACTACGTGTACATGTAGAATATGTGTCAAATATGGGACGTGTTGAGGTACTTTATAAGGGGTGTTCTCGTTTCCCCCACTTTTTATATAACAAAGGAAAATGTTGATTTAGGGAGACAATAGCAAACCAATTATAGTCTGTTTCATACTTACCCCATAGGTAACTTACCTGTGTGAAAGTTACCTGTGTGACCTGTAGCTTTGTTGGGTAAAAATAAGGTTTTAATACTTTTTTGGGGTTCAAATATTTTTATATATAATCGATATATTTTTATAGTTATACATAGGTAGAGTTTACAGTCAAATATTTACATTACACTTTTAAACAGATATTATAGAATATAACAGCACTACATAAGAGTTCACAATCTATTACAATTTTAAAATACATTACCAATATTCACATATTAAGAATAGTAAAGTTTAGTAATAGTAATCTCAAATTGGCCCCCCTCAAATGCATATCATATCTCCAATTTAAAGTTCAAGTCCAACAGCCAAGAGGCAGACATTTTTGTAGTTAGCTATCCCAAATGTAAGAGATGTTATCTTCATTTGATACTTATATATCATGTATTGTGAATTACGGGTGTGAAGAAGGGGGTTATAGTCCTGCACCGCAGATTGAAAACATACATTTATTATTTTTGAAAACCGTATTGGGTGTCAGGAAAACAGGAAATAATGCCATGGTGTATTTTGAACTTGGTCGTTACCCTTTGCATATACAGCGTAGGATTGCTATTGTAAAGTACTGTCTGCAAATATTAAAGACTAATAACTGTATTTTGAGGGCCTGTTACGATGAACTTTTAGAGCTTTATAACAGGAAACCAAATTGTAAAGTAAATTGGATTTATCATCCGAGACGTGATTTGTGTACGTTGGGTTTTGGAGATGTGTGGTTGGCACAATGTATACCAAAAGATTATTTTTTTTATTATTATATATATAACGCATAAAGGATAGTTTTATTCAGGAAATGAGAAACACATTCGAGACATCTTCAAAATATTTGTTGTATAAACACATTGTTGACCGTTTTGATCTACAATGGTATTTTACAAAACCGCTATTTAGAAAAATAAATGTATTCTTGCGAAATATAGATTGCAAGCACATAACCTTATATAGAGACAGGTATATATAATGCAGTGCCTCGAAACCAGAGATTGTGTACTTTATGTGATCTTGGAGATGTCGAGGATGAGTTTCATTTCATTCTTATGTGTCCTGTGTTTTTAGAATTAAGAGTATCGTATATCAAGCCATATTATCGTATTCGTCCTTCTATGTTTAAATTAATAGAGCTACTGTCTAGCAAATTTTTTAAACTAAATAGAAATTTAAGTAAGTACTTGATTCAGGCAACTGTTAAGAGAAGTCGTATATTATGAAATATAAGCTGTATCAAAGTCTTGCTATAAACGTTTTGTTACTGTATAATGCGATTGAGATCTATGTCTTTTACTTCACAATGAGTTATAATCTCATTTCATTATATAATATATAGTACTCGTTCTACCTTCATGTTGAGGTTGTATGATTGACTTTGAAGTTTTGTTATTTCCTAGAAATTTGGTTAGATTAAGGCTTTATTTGTATTATTTCATAAACAACTAAATTATGC
>NW_018403513.1:324955-329647 GCF_002113885.1 Mizuhopecten yessoensis | reverse complement strand
ATGATAGTTATAAGATACTTATAACATCTAGGAATTTTGATTAATTAACTGATTAATTAGCTGTTTAACACCACACTCTTAGTCACACATTACATTCTTACATTTTGTACAAGGTAATGTAGGCATCTTATTAAATGTTACAATAATAAAGATTATTTAATAAATAGTTATATTAATATTTTTAAAGTACTAGAAAATGAAATAACACATTTCATCTTATCATCTTATCAGCAGCACAAGGACTACAAAATGGATATATTTAATACTGAATATATATATTTATATATATGATTAATATTTAAATAATTTTAACATTTATTATTACAAATTTGAAAAAACTTATATAATGTGTTATTTAATTAAATATGATAAAACACCACCTTAGATAGAAGGGTTAACCACAGGTTACAACACAGGTAAACACAGGTAAAAACACAGGTAAATACTGCTCATACTACTTAGAAACAGACTATAATCCTTCTAACAACATTATCCCCCCATGTTATTTTAAAAAGTGGGGGAAACGAGAACAAGCCCTTGATAATTATATTTTTTAAATACTTTACATAGATTAAAGCATTCTTGTAAATGGACCCTTTTTTTTTGTTGAGACAACTTTTCTTTAATCATTTTATTTTTGTCGGAAACAGAAAACGTAGTTATCGGCAGCACGCGTCATTTTTACAACGGAAACAAATATCAATCTTTATTTCCCCCGATATGGAGATAAATTGTACAAAAACATATAATGTAAACTTTGAAACACATGATTTATATATATACACATTTACAATAACAGTAGATATGATAATGCAATTTGAATAGTATTGGTTCCTATTGACCAGGAAAACGAAGGTTCCCTTGGAATGAATCTGCCTATCACGATAATTTGGAACTATTGAATCTATACTGCCATGTCGTGCTGTAGGTGTGACATATATTTAACATATTTTGTAGCGAGGCTGGTGTTATAGCAATTAAGGCAACATCATCAGCGAGAGTAAGATTACCTGCCAGTATAGACACGATTCTAGCTCCTTGGTTGCTCTTTTCTAGGGTGTGAAGTAGGCTGTCAATAAACACTTGCTAAACACGTCATTGAAGGAATTATATATAGTTCTGTATAGCTGACCCTCAAGCCCAATGCGTCGTAGTTTTAACATCAGTCCTTGGTGCCACACTGTGTCGAACGCCTTTTGCGTGTCTAGAAAGGCTAGGTAAATATTACTTTGCTGTTCCATGTTCGAAAATACAGTTTCTTGTAAAGCAATTGAAGCAGTGGTACAACCGAGATGCTTGCGAAAACCATTCTGTTGTTGGTTTGGAAACACACCAACAGAGGATGCCAAACGCGTTTGAATCCGGTTATTCACGACCTTTTCGAATAGCTAATAGGTTACACATAGAAGTGTTATTGGTCTATAGTTGGCGGGGTCACACTGGGATTTGTTCCCGCCTTTGTGGATGGGTATGATTAGACCATTCTTCCATATCGTAGGGATACGAGCGTACCGTTTGATGTGGTTAAACAGCTTAACAATAATCCTCGTTTGCATTGATATCTACCAGGTCGATATCATTGGTATGCGCGTTGTAAACCTGGTTAAAATACTGAGCCAACGCGTTCGATATATTCGTAGTGTCTCACCGTCAAATTTGAGAGTATTACATAACTTCCTTTTACGTCCATTAAACCGTCTAAGTGCGCGCCAAAAGAGTCGGTTGTCGCAGTCGACAGCATCGTTCAGTTCGGATTGTAGCTTATGCTGAAAGTCGTCGAAGGCAGCGCGTTGAGTTTTACGGAAGTGTCGTTTTCCCTCTTTATACCGTTTGCATATAGGGTGGCCCATCCCCCTAGGTCGTCCTTCAGATATCCATCTGTTTCGAAGAGAGCGTGCAGCTTTATGCGCATCCCTAAGAGCATGTGTCCAGTACGGTTTAAACTCAAATGTATTTGTTACCAATAAAGGTGAACAAGGGATGGGGCAAAGTTTTTATAATTTAACACAGCCTTCTCCCGTCATACATTTACAATTAAATGTCAACAATGATAATAGGCATAAACATTAAAGTAGATATATATACATATATATTGAATTTAGTACCGGAATGTGACCGGTACAGATGGTACGGGGCTAAACAACTTCCCTCAACTATGGGACAAACCTTTCTGTAAAAAGGAATATTCACGAGACGAATATCCCTTTTCAAATGTTTTCATAAAGTGCACATATGCAATGACGAACTACACGCGTATAAAAAAAGAGAAACGTTTGTGATTTTGTGTATTACATTGTACAACTCAATATCGTTGGCCATTTGTTTTACTATACCATGCATAAAAAATATGTATACTCTCTTATCCACTTTCACTGTCTCCATACGCTAACACTTAGTAAGTCATATTAGCCATCACACACACTAAACTATTTGGCAAAACCACTACGTGTACATGTATAATATGTGTCAGATATGGGACGTGTTGAGCTACTTGATAATTGTATGTTTTTAATACTTTTCATAGATTAAAGCTTTCTTGTCAATGGACCCCTTATATGTTGAGCCAACTTTCCTTTAATCATTTCATTTTTTTCCGAAACAGAAACCGTAGTTATCGGCAGCACGCGTCATTTTAACAACGTAAACAAATGTTTCTTCACCTGTTTTCGTTATCCCTTGGAGGGCCTCATGGCAAAACCAAACTACCCAGTCACTTATCCCTTCCTTTCGCACAAAGTAAACTCTCTCCGATACATGCCCATTACCATATTAAACTAAGTTCATCTGTGTTCAAACTCCGATAAAGATACTAGCGAGGTTAATAGTTTTAGATATGTATTCATAACATAAACAGCGCTAGCATTTCTGTCGATTCCTTTACAATTACTAAAACTACTGGGCCTGTACATGAGGAGAAAACCGAACAAGTGTTAACAAAATTCCTATTTGAGGAGATGGAGATGTCCGATGCTGAAAACATTAAGTTTCAAAATGTTCACCGACTGCGGGCACGGCGAGATGGGAAACCACGGAGCATTATTGGAAAGTTTGCTAGATACGAGGACCTCGACCGCGTCCTAAAGTTATGTCCGTCAAAACTACGGAATAAACCGGAGTTCTCAATATCCCAACAATACCCACCCGAAATAAGTGATAGACGTTACGCTCTGTACCCGAAAATGAAGGAACTCAAACGTAGCCATGTGAACGTCAAAATTGCATACGACACCCTCTACGTGGACGGCCGTCCGTACGATGACCTCCGGCAATATCAACGCGATACCGTTCCATGGAACGCGAACGTGGGTCTCCCCAGCTGGAACGGAGGAGCTGGTCCCCAGGAACGTAGTCAAGGCCCCCAACCAGAACGTGGACATGAACGCGGTCCTCCGTCGGAACGCGGGAGTGATACATCTCGTACGGCTCCACGAGCACCCGGGTGCGAGCTCGCGGCCCCCCAGGGCCCCGGGCGTGGCTCGGCCAGCGTTTACTCAGGTCCTTCAGTGTATTCTGGACAGCATCCTCCCCAAGACCCAGCATATCCCCCAGGACAGGGGCACCAGTCCCTGCCACGCAACGGGCCCCTGTAGGACAGACACTCAGACACGTTTCTTAACGAACCACGACATAATTTCAACATTGAACTCAAAATTGGTTTACTAAATGTATGTGGTCTGAAATCCAAACTTCTCAATCCAGATTTCCATAATCTGATATCTAAATACGATTTATTACTGTGTGTTGAATCTAAAACTGATGAACTCGATGACATAAATTTGCCAAATGAATATGCATACTCCGCTAAACACAGACAGAAATGTAAAAAAAAGTCTGGCGGTATTATTGTAATTTATAAACAAGTTTTGTCGAGGTTTTTAAAATTCCATAAGTCCGAGTCCGAATTTGTACAATGGTTTGAAATTTCGAATCACATTTCGAACATGAATGAAAATGTTTTACTTGGCTGTATCTACATTCCTCCAGAATATACAAAATATGCATCTGATAATGCTTTTACTGAAATAGAGGAAGAGTTAATTAATTTTTCACAAGGAAAGGATAATGTTATCCTGGCAGGTGATTTTAACGCAAGAACCTCGACATTACCGGACTATATTGAACCTGATGAAAGACTATTAGATATATTAAATGTTGTAGATAAGAATGAAGATATTGATAATATGAACTGTGTACGTCAACTTATTGAGCAAAAAATCCCCCTTCAAAGATATAGTCAAGATAAAGCCCGACAAAATAGATATGGGAATCTGCTAATTGAAGTATGTAAAAGATCATCTCTTTTTATTGCAAATGGTCGAATATGTAAAGATAAACACATAGGAAGAACGACATGTAAAGATACAAGTGTAGTAGATTATCTTATAGTAGATAGTTCAGCTTTTAAACTTGTTTCAGAATTCGAAATATGTGATTTTAACCCAATGTTTTCGGACGTTCACAATCAAATCCACTTTGTGTTAAACTTTACATGCGATACACAACCCCCATTAGATAAGAAAGAGGATAACTTTGATAATAAACGTGTAACATGGGACACATCCAAAAAAGATGAATTCACACAGGCACTTAATATAGATGTAAATCTTGAACTCCGCGATATTAGCACCGCTATAGACCAAATGAATGAACGTGATAATGTAAACTGTGAACAAATGAACGCGGTGGTTAATG